>NW_026067979.1:1030886-1089338 GCF_014885135.2 Alexandromys fortis | reverse complement strand
GGAGGCAGAGGCAGGCGGATCTCTGTGAGTTCGAGACCAGCCTGGTCTACAGAGCTAGTTCCAGGACAGGCTCCAAAGCTACAGAGAAACCCTGTCTCGAAAAACCTAAAAAAAAAAAAAAAAAAAAAAAAAAGACTCCTGTTTCTGAGCAATAAAAAGTCCCATCGTTTGCTGGTATGATTTTGTCTTTCTAGTGTTTTATAAATGCTAAGGAAATTTGCTCACATTGAAGTCCGGAAACAGCTAAGCTGCCTTTTTTGTTGTTTTGGGTTTTTTGTTTGTTTGGTTGGTTGGTTTTGGTTTTTAAAGACAGGGTTTGCAGGGCAATGGTGGCACACGCCTTTAATCCCAGCACTCGGGAGGCAGAGGCAGGCGGATCTCTGTGAGTTCGAGGCCAGCCTGTTCTACAAGACCTATTTCCAGGACAGGAACCAAAAAGCTACGGAGAAACCCTGTCTCGAAAATAAAAATAAAGACAGGGTCCCTCTGTAGCTTTGGAGCCTGCCCTGGAACTTGCTCTGTACCCCCAGACTGACCTAGAACTCACAACGCTCTGCCTGCCTCTGCCTCCTGAGTGCTGGGATTAAAGGTGTGCGCCACCAGTGCCCAGCCAGAACACAGCTCTTACTTACATCATTGTTCTCTGCAACAGGGACACACATACTACCCTCCTCTGCAGGGCATGTTTCCTTCCTGTGCCTGTCAAACCAGCCCGAAGAATGGAAACTGCTCAAGATGTGTGTCACTGGACCAAAGTAGAGATGGAGGACAAATGAGCCCTTTCCTGTGCCTTTACCTACTGAGGTTCCCTTACCCCCCAGCCTTCCCAGGACCCCTACTGTGATACAGTTGAATTCTGCAAGGTTGCCATAGCATAGGACATATGCCTGGTCCTCATCTGTCATGACATTAAGTACCCGATAGTAGTGAGCACTCCCCGGCTGTCCCTCTGTGCAGTGGGTATAGGCAGTGTGTCAAAGAAACATTGATTGGAATGTGGCTGAGGGGCTGGGGCATTTATCCTAATCAGTAAGCTTAGCACTCACCACCCCATCCCCAGCAAAGCTCTTCCTCCAAGGATGCGGTCTGGGAATGTCATCTATAAATGACTTGAGAGTGAGAAGACAGGGTGTCTTGAGCCTTTCTGCTCACCCTCAACCTACTCGCCTCCCTGCTAGATCCCTGGCCTTTCCTGCAGTTTACAAACACGTTCCTTGTCAATGACCCCTAACCCCCTCTTCTCCACTTTCACTCTCTCCCTAGACAAACACTCTACACCGAGCTACGTCCTAGCCTACTGCTTTCTTCATTACACATTCTCATTGGGTGCGATGGTTTGGAATACAATCATGACACCCTCTGATAGCTGGAGCTAATGACTACCACTGTTCATTAAATGTTTAACTGCTAAGCATTGCTCAGCGCTTCCCATAAATAAACTCATTTTATCGTCACACCTAGACACTATTAATAACTCCAGTTTTCCGGCATGGAAACCTAGGCATGGGAATTAAGTAACTCGGCAGAAGCCACAGCTCTGGTTAAATGTTAATATCAGATTCCATGACACCCGCAGCAGCAGTAGCAAGTTAATCCAATACAGATAACAAGAGCAAAAAAGTCTCAGCACCTGGAAGTTTGAGGCAGGAAGATACAAAGCTATCCCGGGCGTGCTATTCAGTGAGAATCTGTTTTAAAAACCTAAACAACAGTAAGAACACAAATGATCATTACTTATCCTAGAAAAATAAGTTGACAGAGCAGGTGTTCCCCTGAGAAGCTGAGGAGTGTTAGCAACTGCAAGGTTGACTTAAGGCGGGGGACAGCCACTGAAAGGACCTGCACTTAGTGAACTCCAGCTAGGCCACTTCTCAGTGTGGGTGAAGTCAGGAACCAAGTACTATCCACAGCATCTTGGCACAGGAAGGCTGACGTTGTCCCTGGCAGGTTCTTTCCTCTCCCTGAGTAATGAATGCAGTACCCCATGACCTGCTTTTTCTCTTCCGTGGCTACCCTGTAACTCAACACGATCTAAAACTTCTACCTCCTAGGCACCTGTTACTGCAGCAAGTCTTTATCCTGTTCCTGAGACTCTCACATAGCTGGCTCCTCGGCACAGGATAATTTGTGAGGTAAGACCATTTGGGGACTCTTTAGAGACTGGCCTCAGCCCCCATTCCCACTTACATACACATCTGTCTACCTAGATGTTTGAGTGAGAGCCTGAGGAGTTATCTCTGAGGCGCTCTTATCCACATCTGTATCCAACACATCTGGAAGGCTTCCCTGTCCTTTACACATTTGAGTGGTGGTCTGCAGGATCTGGTTTAGACTCTGTTGTAGATATTATCTGAAGCTGTGATACTTTTTTTTGGGGGGGGGGTTCGAGACAGGGTTTCTCTGTGGCTTTGGAGCCTGTCCTGGAACTAGCTCTGTAAACCAGGCTGGTCTCGAACTCACAGAGATCCGCCTGCCTCTGCCTCCCGAGTGCTGGGATTAAAGGCGTGTGCCACCATCACCCGGCTGGCTCTGTGTTACTTTTGTTTGTGCTGTGGAACACTTTTCTGAACGATGTAAAGATGTGTTGCTTTTGTTTATGCTGCATTTGTTTAACTCTGTGAAGCTGTGATTCTTTGCCTGTCTAAAACACCTGATGGTCTAATAAAGAGCTGAATATCCAACAGCTATTACCTATAGAGATCAGAAGGGGGTGCTGGGTCCCCTGGAACTGGAGTTACAGATGGTTGTATCATGTAGGATCTGAGAACCTAACCCGGGCTACAGAGAGCAGCACATACTCTTAACCACTGAGCCATCCTTCCAGGCCCCATGCATCATTTTTTTTAACGTATGAAGGTGGAAATTTTTATTGCCCTTCAACATTTTAAGAATATAGATGTAATTGCTTAGTTATAAAGAACTTAGTTTTTTAAGGACTAGCCTGGAACTCGCTCTGCAGCCAAAGCTTGCCTTAAACTCTTGATTTCCCCGTCTCTAGCTTCCAAGTGCTGGAATTACACATATGCACCACCCACAACTGCCTTGACAGCTTCATTTCAAAGTGTTAATAGTTATAATGCACTCACCGTTAAGCCAGCTATATGTGGAAACTATGTAAAAGCATAAAGAACAATTTAGCGCCAACTTAAAGAGTGAGGTGCTACAAAGTGTCATATTGTAGGCCCAGCGGTCAAACCAAGATTCTTCTGAGTGCTAAGTGCACTAAGCCCCAGCTCGCCCTCAGATGTGTGGTTTCTGCAGCATTCCTTTAAAGTTGCCTAAATGAGCCGGGCGGTGGTGGCACACGCCTTTAATCCCAGCACTCGGGAGGCAGAGGCAGGCAGATCTCTGTGAGTTCGAGACCAGCCTGGTCTACAAGAGCTAGTTCCAGGACAGGCTCCAAAACCACAGAGAAACCCTGTCTTGAAAAACAAAACAAAAAAAAAAGTTGCCTAGTTTTAAAAAAGTTGAAAAGTTTAAGATTACAGAGCCAGCAACCTGTACCAGAGAAGCTTCTTGTAGGCATGGTAACTAAAGAAGTCCACAACTGGACAATGTGCTCTAGAGAGTGAGAGTTTCTTTGGAGCACTCTGGCCTAAATGGGATGTTTCCATCAAAGCCCTCTCTCAAGGCTCAGGGATCTACGTAGAAGAGGAGACAGAAAGGCTGTAAGAGCCAGGGGGTAGTAAATGACTCCAAGAAACCCGCATCTTCCAGACACAGTAGGACTGATGCCCATATGAAGTCACAGAGACTGAGACAGCACATATTGGACCAGCACAGGGGGGCTGGAGAGATGACTCAGTGGTTAAGAGCACTGACTGCTTCCAGAGGACTCAGATTCAATTCCCAGCACCCACATGACAGCTCAGGACTATCTGTAACTCCAGTTCCAGAGGACCCGACACCCATGGCAACACAATCAACGCACATAGTAAAAATAAAAACTTTAAAAAAAAAGATCTGCACAGGATCAAAACAGACAAAAAAAACCCAGCTCTGAAAAGAGGAAGTGGACACAAAGTCTCACCCTTAACCAAGAAGCTGTTTGGGATTGATATCTGCTGGGAAAGGGAAAAGCAGTTTTCTCCAACGGAGTGACACTGGGTATTTTAACCACAATTCAGGGAAGGCTCCACACCCAGGACCAGTTGACCATTACAAAATAGACCCCATTTGTTGGTGCTTTTTTGTTTTGTTTTGGTATTTTTCTCTTATTATTTTGTTTGTTTGTTTTTGATTTTTTTAATATTTATTTATTATGTACACAGTGTTCTGCCTGCATGTATGCCTGAAGGCCAGAAGAGGGCACCAGACCCCATTACAGATGGTTGTGAGCCACCATGTGATTGCTGGGAATTGAACTCAGGACATTTGAAAGAGCAGGCAATGCCCTTAACCTCTGAGCCATCTCTCCAGCCCCTGTTTTTGATTTTTTTAGTTTGTTTGTCTGATTTGATTTTCATTTTGGGGGAGTTTTGTTGTGTTTTCCCTGATTTGTTTTGTTTTTTGTTTTTCTTTCTTTTTTTTTTTTTTTGAGAGAGAGAGAGAAAGAACATGAAGTTGGATGGTTATTCTGGGAGGAGTTGAGAAAGAATTAAGAATATGATTAAAATGCATTGTATGAAAATATTTTTAATACATTTTTTTTAAAGATTACTGAGCTTGATGAAGGAGAAACCCTCTTTCCATCCAAATTAACAAAGCTGAGTGCCTGACTTTTTAACACAGACAAAGTCTAATTTTATCCATACACAGTAGTCCGGAGCTACTTGGTTGCCAGGGAAACAAAACATACCTGAAAGCGTTCCACTCAGTGTCAGCTGAGCCAGAACTGCAAGGTTATTGACACAGGGCCAAGTAAAAGTCATTCCAGACCATGCAAGCACAGAACACTGGCTGCCTCACTTCGCCACAGTATGTTTCTTTAGTTCCCTTTTCTTTCTTCAGTGTTGGGGATCAAACAAGTCCAGTCATCTCTTCACATTCAGGACACTTGTCTTATAAACACACAGTCTTCCACCCAGGAGAGACTGGAAGAAGCTGTCTCCCTGATAGAACTCAGCAGAGTTCTCAAACAAAGAAGCACAAATGACTGAAAAACACTTAGCCACCAGAGAGATGAAAATTAAACTACTTTAAGATTTTTTCTTTATTTTATTGAAAACATTGAAAAATTGTTGGTTTTTTGTTTGTTTGTTTGTTTGTTTTGTTCTTGTTCACAGAGCAAGTTCCAGGAGAGCCAGGGTTATGCTAAGAAATCTTGCCTCGAAAAACCAAAAAGGAACTGTGAGGCTCAGTTTCATTCTGAGGATTCGTGGAGGCAGGATCACCATCTCAGAATGAGGCAGAGGTAAGAGCCAGTGGCTGACTGCTTTGCTTTTCTGATCTTCAGGTTGAACCCCAATATCTGTCTTTGGGTTTTTATTATTCATGCTACAATAGATTTTTTCCTTATGTAATATACCATGATTGTAGTTTCCCCTCCATTTCTCCCAGGTCTTCCTACCTCCCTTCCCATCTGGATCCATTCACTATCTGTCTCTCATTGGAAAACAAACAGCTTCTAAGGGATAATGATAAAAATAAAATAAAATAAAAACTAACATCAGAATTGGACAAAACAAACAGAAGAAACAGAGCCCAAAAGAAGAGACGAGAAACAGAGACTCACTCATTTGCACACCCAGGAATCCCATAAAAACACTAAACTAGAAGCCATAATATATATATGCAGAGGACCTGGTGCAGACCCATGCCAATCAGAAGAGATGGGAAGGACACCCCATACACATCAAAGAAGAGAAATCCACCAGGGGGACATTGCTATTCTTAACCTCTATGCACCAAACACAGGGGAACTCAAGTTAAAGGAACACTGCTATAGCTTAAAACACATAGTGAGCCTCATACACTGAGAGTGGGAGACATCCAAACCCCACTCTTGCCAATCGACAGGCCATCCAGTCAAAACTAAAAAAGAAATGCTGGAGCTGACTAAGGGGATGGGAGAGAAGGGGAAAGGAGAAAATATGGGGAGGAACAACAGTAAAGCCTTTCAAAAAAAAATCATAGGGAAATCTACTACTTAGAGGCTTCCTAGAATACATATACATACGAAAGGAATCTAAATGGAGTCATCATATGATGGATGATACAATGTCCCAACTAGACATCTTATGCCACCAAGAAATATTCCAGTGCCAGGAAAGGGCTCCAGCTAACTGAATCATTGGCTGAAGTGGTCCCATAGACCCACTCCCAAATACCATATGCCATTGCCAATGTTATTGATTACTCTCTGTAACCTAGAAGTAAGGCCCTATTGCTGAAGATACTGCTTATATGAATGCAGAGAAACAAGCCGGTGCTCAGCTAGAAGCTTCACCTCTATTGGCTAATACTCATGACACTAGAAGGCATTTTACACACCAACAGATGAGAAAAGTAGTTGATCTTGTATCCAGCCACGCTACTAAAGGTGTTTATCAGCTGTAGGAGTTCTTTGGTAGAATTTTTGGGGTCGCTTATGTATACTATCATGTCATCTGCAAATAATGAAAGCTTAACTTCTTCCTTTCCAATACGAATCCCCTTGATCCCCTTATGTTGTCTTATTGCTATTGCTAGAACTTCAAGCACTATATTGAAGAGGTATGGAGAGAGTGGACATCCTTGTCTTGTTCCTGATTTTAGTGGGATGGCTTTGAGTTTTTCTCCATTTAATTTAATGTTAGCTGTCGGTTTGCTGTAGATAGCTTTTATTATATTTAGGTATGACCCTTGTATCCCTATTCTCTCCAAGACCTTTATCATAAAGGGGTGTTGAATTTTGTCGAATGCTTTTTCAGCATCTAATGAAATGATCATATGGTTTTTTTCTTTCAGTCTATTTATATGGTGGATTACATTGATAGATTTGCGTATGTTGAACCAGCCCTGCATCTCTGGGATGAAGCCTACTTGATCATAATGGATAATTTTTCTGATGTGTTCTTGAATTCGGTTTGCCAGTATTTTATTGAGAATTTTTGCGTCAATATTCATGAGTGAGATAGGCCTGTAATTCTCTTTCTTGGTTGGGTCTTTGTGTGGTTTTGGTATCAGGGTAACTGTAGCTTCATAAAAGGAATTTGGCAATGACTTTTCTGTTTCTATATTGTGAAATACGTTAAGGAGTATAGGTATTAGCTCTTCTTGGAAGTTCTGGTAGAATTCTGGTATAATCACTGATATCACCCGGTTTATGTGTGATTTCTTAACATCAGCCAGCAGCCACCAGCTGAAAGCCCTAGAAAGGGGCTGACATGCCTGTTCTCTCCACCAATCACACTGCAGCCCTCCTGCGCTGGAACTTTGCGTTTAGGACTTTTCTAGATAATGCACGGAGCTATCACCCCCAAAAGTGTCAGAATTTCACATGTTAACCATTGGAGCTGAGGTTAAGTCGCAGTCTCCTAGGCTAGGAGTATGAATATTGGTAACTCGATCTGGTGCCACTTGTAGGTGTCTGAATTATCTCATAAGGGTGAGATAATTTTGAGGCTACCTATGAGCTTTAGTGAGCAAGCTAATTCACGAATACCAAACCCCAAATAATGAAATTCAGTGGAAGTATTTGTACAAGACATGTTCATTCTAACTAGAAAGCAAATAACAAAATGTATAAAACAGTGTAGAGTTTGGGTAAGTAGATAGGGTTTGAATAAGGTCAGGAGGATGGCAGATGAGCATTGTTTGATGAGGATGAGATCAATGGGGTGCGGGCACAGCTCAGTGATAGAATAATTTCTTTTTTTTAAACGATTTTATTTATTTATTATGTATACAACATTCTTCCTCCCTGTATGCCTGCAGGCCAGAAGAGGGCGCCAGATCTCAGTACAGATGGTTGTGAGCCACCATGTGATTGCTGGGAATTGAACTTGGGTCCTCTGGAAGAACAGTCAATGCTCTTAACCACTGAGCCATCTCTCCAGCCCTAGAATAATTTCTTGACGGGCGGTGGTGACACATGCCTTTAATCCCAGCACTTGGGAGGCAGAGGCAGGCAGATCTCTGTGAGTTCAAGACCAGCCTGGTCTACAAGAGCTAGTTCCAGGACAGGCTCCAAAACCACAGAGAAACCCTGTCTCGAAAAACCAAAAAAAAAAATCTTTAACTTTATCCTGGTAAGGAAATGTACACACACTAACACACACATTCACACACACGTACGCACATGTTCTCACCCGCACAAGCAAATGTGGATGCTGCAACACTTGGTTCACACCACAGTGGGCATGAAGAATGAAGTCGGAGCCTCTGAAAACATACAATTTCCTCTTCAGACAGAACTGTCTCAGTTAAAACCATTTCAAGTTGTCATAACTTGACGAAAGAATGTTAAGACAAACACTACTTTTTATACCGTGGGGACGTCTAAAGATGAATGACCTCTAGGTTCTCACCAAGCCAAGGGCGTATACAGCCCCACCCCCACCCCCCAGCCTTGCTTGCTAACACCAGAAATCTGGATTAGAGTTTCCGGCTGCTCAGCAAGCACGAGTTGTGCAAAGTGACCTTCCTTCCTGTCTTACCGCACCCTTCTCGTCCCTAACAGATCTCTAGAAGGCATTCCTATAGAGAAGCAGGCTTATGGAGTTGGGTCCTTGTCTTTCCAGTTTATAGTAAACCAAGCAAATTTCTCAAATCTCTGCTAGAGAAGTTCACTGGAGTCATAAATACAAACTGCTGTGTGACATCCCAAGAAAAAGCAAGTTGGCTCCAGTCGCAATCAAGCAGAGATAGCTAAGGATCAGGGACTCGACTCATAGGAAGCCCTGCCCCAGCAGGACACAACTGAGTGCTCTTCAAAACCTGGGACCCGAGGAATCTCAAACCAGGAAGCCCAACAAGGGCCAGTGTTAGCTGAGTACTGAATGCAGGAGATTAGTTAACGTCGCCACTAGGTGGTGCAAAAGGCTCGCTGCTGTGAGAAGACATGGACAGCCTGGAGAATTTAGTTATTTAAGGTTTTTTTTTTTTTTTGATTGAAAGAAAATTTTCATAAAATATATTTCCATCATTTTTTGCCCCCAATTCTTCCCAGGTCCTCCCCATCTCTAAACTCACCCTTTTTTTTTTTTTGGTTTTTCAAGACAGGGTTTCTCTGTGGTTTTGGAACCTGTCCTGGAACCTCTGTAGACCAGGTTGGTCTCGAACTCACAGAGATCCGCCAGCCTCGGCCTCCCAAGTGCTGGGGGGATTAAAGGCGTGCGCCACCACCGCCAGGCCAAACTCACCCAATTTTATGTTCTTTTTCTCTCTCAAAAAGAAAATCCCCTCAAAAAAAAAAAAAAAAAAAAAAAGAAACACAAACATGAAATTCAAAATAAACAAGCAAGAGACCAATAAGAAAAGAAATGCCAAAACAAAGCAAAATGAAACACAGCTCCACAGAAATGCTATTGAGTTTGTTTGGCGTTAGCCAGCTTCGCCTGGCACGGAGTCTGCCTTGGAGTGCGGTTAATATCCTCAATGTTGCTCTATTAGAAAAAAGCAGGTTTTCCCCGTGCCAGCCAGTCTCAGCTGCAGAGAGTTTTCTGGTTAGAAGTGGGAGCCTGTGCCCACTTCCCCTTCTCAGAGCTGGGACCCTCTTTGACTTGAACCTGTGCAGGCCCCGTGTGTGCTGCCACAGTCTCCGTGAGGGCCGACAGGCACCCGTCCTGTCGTGTCTGGACGATGCTGTGTTCCTTGGACTCATCCATCACTCCGGCTCTTACAGTCTTCCGGCCTCCTCTTCTGCGTAGCTCGCTGAGCCTTGAGGGGAGGGGTTTGCTGAAAAACATCCCATTGAGGCATGAGTGATCCAAAGCCTCTCACTTTGTATACCGTCCAGTTGTGAGCCTCAGCATTAATCCACACATACTGTAAGAAGCAGCTTCTCCGCTGGGCTGAGCTCCCAAAGTCCAGTCAAAGAGAGGGAGGAGCGATCACATAAGCAAAGGGGTCAAGACCATGATGCGAATACCCACAGAGACAGTTGACCTAAGCTAATGGAAGCTCACTGACTCCAGACTGACAGTGGGGGAGCCAGCATAGGACCAAATGAGGCCCTCTGAATATGAGTGACAGTTGTATGGCTGGGGCAGTCTGTGGGGCCACCAGCAGTGGGACCAGGATTTATCCCTAGTGCTTGAACTTACTTTTTGGAGTCCATTCCTTTTGGAGGGATACCTTGCTCAACCTAGATATAGTGGGAAGGGCCTTGGTCCTGCCTCAAAGTGATGTGCTAGACTTTATTGACTCCCCCTGGGAATCCTTACCCTCCGAGGAATTGATGGGGAGGGGGGAGAATGCCTTGGGTGGAAAGTGGGGAAACTCGCTTCCCTCCTCCCGATTCTAGAACTGCTGTTCCTCACTATAGACACCTGGTGGCGCTGAGAACGGGCGAACGGGCTGGTGCTAGCGGGGAGAGAGAAGGGTGCGTGTAGCAATAGCTTGATAGCTGGAGCTGATTGTTTACGTGAAGCTCAAATGAAAACGGATAGCTGGTGTTCCTGCGGGGTTGTGGCGGGTAAAGGATACCTGGGTATCGGGAGAAAGGAGCGGCCGCAGCAGGAACCGAGTGTCAGTACTAACTTACGAACGACGGACAGAGGATATGTGAACACAGCCTAGCGTTAACACCTGGCCTTCTCCGGTCTGCTCTGCTGTCAGACCCTCCACTAAACTCGGGGCTGGCCTCTCTGGTGCTCTTCCCAGACTGTGTCCTCACTCTCTCTCCCACCTCCCCAGTCTTAGAAAGCTTATCATCCGACTCCACGGAAGTCCCCAGTGAGCGCAGAACTAGTTCTACCAATTAGCCTTTGGCACAGAACCCTGGAGTTCTCTCAGATCCCCAAAGTAGCACAGGCCTGGACTGAGTATAGTGATGGTTTCGGTAAATACATTATCTGAAGGCCAGCTTCAGGCAGGAGTTAAGTAACCTCCCCTCCTCCCCACCACCCCCAGAAAACCAGGAACTTGGAAGAAAGAGCGCCCTTGGGGCTATTGCTTGGAGGAAAGCCAGAGGGTGACGCAGAGGCAAATCACCTGATTGTAATTCCAGAATTGAGATCTCTAGGAAAGCCCCTGGTTGGCCGCTGAAGCCGAGCCTGGAGCGGAGCTGGAAGGCGCAGCACTTCGTGAGACCTTTGCCCTACTTGTAATGACCTGGTTGGCAGGCCGTGTGGACCCGGCCATTTGGGGACCTGTTTGCTGGGCCCTCACATTTGAGTTTGAACATACACTCATCCACTCACCAAAGGGCCCTTTCGAGAGCTTTTTACACTTTCGGCAGGCTATTTTAAACTGCTCCTGGGAGTTCCCAAACTGAAGCCCCGAGGTCTTGGCACCCTCTCCCACCCGCCTCCCCTAGGCGGGCAGCTCCAGGCTCCAGCGGGCACCTGCCCAGGACAGAGAGATGGTTCCGTTGGTTTGTCGTCAAGTCTGATGACCAGAGTTCAATCTCCAGGCTCTAAGCTATGGTAAAAACTGACACCCAATATTTATTCTCTGACCTACCCCTGCCACAAACACACTAAATGAATAATGCAGTCAAAATTATTATAGTATTTTTATTTATTTTTTTAAAGATTTATTTATTATGTACACAGTGTTCAGCCTCCATGCCTGCAGGCCAGAAGAGGGCACCAGATCTCATTACAGATGGTTGTGAGCCACCATGTGGTTGCTGGGAATTGAACTCAGGACCTTTGGAAGAGCAGTCAGTGCTCTTAACCTCTGAGCCATCTCTCCAGCCCTATAGTATTTTTATTAATTCTTTGACAATTTCATACATGCATAAAAGGTATTGTTTTATCAGATTGTTCTCCTTATGTAACTGTCTGGAAAATTAACTCAAAGACCTAAGACCAGATAACTATCCGAAGAAAATAAAGCACAAAACTTTCATGACACTGGATTCATCAATGATTCTTATACTAGTATCAGGGAACAAAAGAAACATGAGCATTTAAATATCGGGGGCCAGGAATGGCTCAGTGAAGGAAGGGGCTTGGAAAGCAAGCATGACAACTGGAGAGACCCACTCGTCAGTGAGCAAGAGTCCACAAAGTTGTCCTGTGACGTCTGCACCTACCCTCCCGTTTCGTAAGTATTGCACCACTTAGCACAAGTTTTGAGACCTACTGGCATCCAGCTGGCATCCCTTTTAGGGAAAATGTAAGAGAAAATGTAAGTCAGACCTTTGGTCTTTTATTATTGGTGGTTCTGGACATTGAACCCAGGTCCTCACCTATGCTGAGCAGATCTACTGTTGAGTGACATCTCCAGGCCAGCCCCTGTTTCTAAAGCTCGCCCAGACTCCAGGCTCTGGGAGGCAGTGTTGGTTACATGGGCAGCACAGAGGACAAACCAGAGGCATAGCGCAGCAGTTGGCAGGCACACCAGTGGTAAGGGAGACAGGCACTGCTCCATGAGAGAGGTTGTGCCAGGGTAGTTGGTGACATTAGAATGGTACTTGTAGGTCATTGGGAAGAAAGTGAAATGACAGAAGACAGGGAGATGACAACGACTGCATTGATTTCATTTGGGCTGCCTTGACAAAGGGTCAGATCTTTGGGGAGGAGGGCTTACATAACAAACTGGTCGCCTTAAGTTCTGGGGCCACCACACCTGGTTTATGCGGTGCTGGGGCCTGAACCGCTTTATGTACATGTTAGACCAGCACTGCCAACTATTTACACTCTAGCCCTGCACACACTTTTTAACTTTGATGAGGTCTCAAGAATTTGCTTGCTTGGGTTTAAGCCCACCCATCTTCACTCACACGCAAAAAATTACCTGACAAGTTTCTTAAGCTCAGGGTTTCCTGCTAAAATGGATGTAATAGTAGCAATCTTCTGGGGTTATTGGGTTACTCTGTATATTTTCTGAGGTCATTGTAGGAGGTGCTTTGGAGCCTCTTAACTGTTGCCTCTTTGTATGAATGTTTTCCTCATAGTGTTTTATGCAGTGACTGACACATTGGCCTTCCTTAGGTCTCTTCCTTAGGTCCTCAGTCTGGTGTGGACCAAGGCTGGACAACTGCAAACTAACTTGCTTAGCCTCTCTCACCTCACATTTTATACTTCCTCTAGTGCTGGGATCAAAGGCATGTGATTCCCTAGTAATGGGACAAAAGGTAAGGCACTGCCACCTAGGTTTATTTCTACATTATCTTGTATAGCCTAGGCTAGCCTTGAACTCACAGAAAGATCTGCTTCTTTCTCCCAAATCCTGGAATTAAAGGTGTGTGCCACTACTGTCTGACTTCTAGTGACTTAGCTTTGCCCTTCTAATCTTTAGACAAGCTTTATTTATTAAAACATAAATATCACTGTTTCCTTTTTTGTCTAAAATAAGAAAGAAGGCTATAACTAATATAAGAAAAACTATATACAGCAAGTACAAGAACTATATTAATATATACAGGCAATAAGTATATCAGCAATGTCTCATCCATTTGCATTTGACAAATTTAGAGAAAATGCTCCATATCTATCCTATCTTGGTGAGTCCAAAGTCTTGTACCTAATTTACTTTCTATCATAACTTGCTTTCTGTATCTGGTGAACAAGGAAAACTATAATTATCTGGTCTTCAACTCCCTCAGAGTTGAAATCATAATAAGAAGGAAATAATATTAACTGAGTAAGCAGGAAGTGTGAGCAAGCAACTTCCAAAAAAAGTGTGAGTAATGACAGAAACAGTTAGCTACCTGGACAGTCACCCAAAGTTCCTCTACAACATCCATCTTCGGCCTACAGGCCTAGCATATCTAACAGACTTTTCGGTGAAGCAGGAAATTGTGAAGGGCTGTCCTACTGTTGGACTAAAAGTCCAAACATCAGGGAGGAGTTGCCCCCAAGGCAACCATTATGACCCCATAGTTGATGCAAACGCAAGAGGGTTTTAATTCTGTCGTGACAGGACCCTTCAACTAAGTGTAGAGTGTCTATTAACAGTTAAAATTCCATTTTAAAAGCAAAAAGCCACAGAAGCAAGGGGGGAGCCTGAGGGTTGTTTTCCAATTAATTGGATTCGAAGGGCTACTAGCAGTGATTGGTCTTGCCAGGGCAGGAGAATGCCCTGCATGATCGGGTGAGGTAAGGGGGAGCATCTGTGGACCTTGTTCCAATGACTAAATCAATACATCAGGAACTGAGTCAACATCTGTGGGTTGTCTTTGCCTCAATTCCCAGAATGGAGTTATGTTTGAAGATTATTCACAAGGACGCAGGAGGATGAGCAGTACAGCATGTGTGGGTGGGTGACTATCATGTTTCCAAGAGAGAGTGAGTGTAAGGTTTTAGAAAAATGTCTTAGGGTTGAGGAGCCTTACAAATGCATTCAGAGTCTTTAGTGCAAGAGATACTACCTTGTCTTGACAGTGTTTGACTGTCACTTTCTCTTGTGTCCTGCTTGTACAATTAGAATAGCGTACTGTCAGCAGTTGAGGCAAGGGCACTTTCTTGCCCAGTGACTTACTTTTGCCACAAAGAAAGCAAACTCCATGTGGAGTTTCTTCGATGCCCATTTTCTTCTCTGAAGTAGATTGGTGCTACCAGGAGCAGACATGTCTCATTGTCATAAAAAGGAAGAACTTAAGTTATTAAAACAAATTAAATGCCATATTCTGTAGGTCTCTGAAATGTTTGAAAGTGATCTATTAAAATATGTCTTTGTTTGACCTTGAAAACATATCTATGGAACTGCAAGTTCAATTATACTAAGTGATTAACTACTAACCTGCATTACCTTATTATCCTAAACAGTTGGTAATAATCATTTTCAAGGACTAGAAATTTGCATTACATTGTTATATGAGTTATATAGGTATAATACCTTGAACAAGAATAGAAATGTATTACAGTACATTCTAACAAAATTAATCTCAATATACAAAATTTGTATACAATATGCAAAAGTCTAAGCCAATGTAAAACATTTAAAACCAGTAGTTGCTTTTTAAAAGTAAATTCAATAATATACCTTTCCATTTTATCATATCTATATCCTCCCTTTTTTCTTTTCAGAGTAGATTCAATAATCTATCCTTCTATCTCATCATATCCATGGCCCCCTTTTTTTCTTTTCAAAACAAGAACCCCAAATCTAATCTCCTGTGTTCAGCTTTTGTCCTGATCATTACCCATAACAACTTGTACCGAATGCTCTAGACAAAGACAAACCTCCACAAGGCATTTAACAACCAATAACCACCCACCCCGCCTCTTGGGAATGTGGGCATCATATTCTCAAGTTTATTTCCTGCTGTCTCGGGGAGATGGTATCTTTAGAGGATCCTGAAAAAAAAAACTTGGGTTAGTTCTCAAGTCCTGGAAGAGGTAGCTGTATCATTTTTTTGTTCCGTCTATGTATAATGGGAACATTCAGGGCTTGTCTCAAGTCCTGGCTAGAGTAGTCTGTGAGGCTGGGTCATCTCAGCTAGCCACCTTGAAACTACTCTGGGCAGTTGGAGTCCGAAGCTGATCCTTAGGTGGTGTTTTTCAGATTAGTGGTGTTTTCCTAGTCCTGGAGGAGTCATCACTGTGGGATCCCATCCTCCTAATGGAGAATTCAAAGGTCGTTGTTAGGCATGTTCACGATTCACTGCAGAAAACTGATAGAGACTCAAACCTGAAATCATGTACAGGAAGGTAGATGAAGGTAGATGGAACCTTTTCCTAGAATTAATTAGTATTCTATATGACCACTAACATCATTACAAAAAGTGTGTGTGTGTGTGCGCATGTGTGTAAACACATATTAATCTTATAAATCTTATACATTGGTCAAGAGAGATGGTTCAGCTATTAAAGGGAAGGCTCACAACCAAAACAAATCTTGTACCTTTAAAAAAAAAAAAAGCTGTCAAACGGTCAATAAAAAAACAAAAGGATTTTGAGATTTGTAGCAATAAAAATCCTTAAAATTTTGTTTTTCTTCTGTCCCATATCATGATTCTTCTGACGTGAGACAGAGATTTTGAATTTCACTTTAATAAGCATGCTTGGGTTTAGAGAAGGAGAGAGTCATACACCAACTCCAAAGCAGCTTTAACCTTTAATTGGATTGGAATTACAGAAAGACCATTTGTATTATATGTCTGTAAAGAACAGTAGAAACAAACATTTGGGAAGATTTGTGAAAATTTACTCTGTTGGAAATGTGATATACAAATAGACCAATTTTTACTCTTTTCCTTGAGACATTTTTTCTAGATAATTTGTTCTTTTTCTTGAAACATACTCATTTGTTCAGATTCCTTAGCTGGATACTTTTATTCTGAAAAAAAAAAAAAACAGAAACAAACCCCTTCCCCAACCCTAACTTTGGGGAGATTCTCTTTTGGCAAGTTATATCTGATAAAATGAAAACCATTTGTTAGTTTTATAGATTAGTTCAGAATGAAAGACCATGATGTTTGATGAACAAGTATCTCTTCTAATTAAGAGGTGTATCTTGTTAAAATCGAATCTTTATCAATTTTGATGGTATCCATAGGTTTTCTTCTCCTGTAGAAACAAAAGCAAAACCCCTTCTCCACCATGTCCCCGGTTTCCATTCTGAGATCAGTACATCTTTTAAGTATATTGGCTGATTTAATTCTGTAGAGTTTTTTTTTCTATTATCCAATGTCTCTTCGCAGCTGTTTTCCTTTTTCATTAGCATTCAGAAAATTCAAAATTAATAAAACATTGTGCAATCTATTCGGGGGTACTTTTCATCCCTTTCTGTTTATTTAACATATCCTTTAGAGTTTGATCTTTCTTCCCCCCAAAAATGGGGTTCCTGCCCACTGCCTTTGAACATAGAATTCTGTGTTATTCTTGTACTCTGCTGCCTCTCACTGCCATGACAAAGCCCACCCCCTGTGATACACTTCCTCCCCAATCCTTCTCAAATAGTGCCACTCCCTGGTGGCTAAACATTCAAATACATGAGCCTATGCAGACTATGCAGACTTTCTTCTTCAAAGCACCACAGATGCATGCCCTCACCTTGGTGGCTGCCATGTCCAATCTGCTTAGAGTCGAGGGCTCAGATGTTTGCTGTCAGGAGCCATTTCCCCACTAACAATCATTACAGGAACCATCACCCTGGGGAGTCTGCAGAATGCCCCTCACCCAATTAGCAGCAATCTCTTAGCGGAACCCGCCTCACATTCCAGCTATCCAGGAAACCAGGTGTGGCTACTTGTGACTTCTGGCCTGCCCGTCCGAGTAGCCTGGCCTACGTGACCGGAACCACGCGGCGAGATCCCTTGCCCTGCCCCCCATTCCTTACCATATATAAGCAGCAACCATGACCCTAATAAACGGAGGCTTTGACAAAACTGCTTGGCCTCCTTCTTCTGTCTTAGCTCACTCCCTTCCAGGTAGCGCCCCTCCGAGACCCTGGAGTAACCTGATTGCGGGGTGAGTTACAACCCCTAGACTGAGTAACCCAGACCCCAAACGCAATCCACAGTTTGCATCAGATGCAATGCTGTCTGTGCCATCTTCCTCCCAAGTGCTAACTGCTTTGAAGCATTTTTGTGTGGATTCTGTTGTGCCCGTGTTGTAAGACCCCTCCCTCCAATAAGACCACCACAGAGCTACAGCTTCTTATGCAAAACACACTGGAGTATATTGATCTACTGATTTTTCAGGTTAACCTGGACTAAGTTTCAGCACACCATAGCAGCAGTAGAGAAAAACAGCTCTGCAGTTTGTCCCTTTAAAAAACCCTTTAGGGTAAGAGGTTTTAAAAGGGACAAACTGTAAAGCAGGGTGGCACAGGCCTTGGCGCTTCAGGAATGGGTATAGGTATGCAATCTTTAAAGTCATTGGTTGGATATAGTGGAATTTCAAAACATGAACTGTCAGCAAGCAGAAATTTCAAAACAACAGTTTCATCTGAAGACCACAAAGATGTCTGAGTCTAGCAGAAGTAAGCAGATGTTGTTTAGGTACCCCATATGGTCATTCTTGCTAAGATTTTTCCAGGCCAACAAACCTCTCTGCTGATGCAATAATCCAAATCAGATCAAATCAAACTGAATTAGAAAAAGGCCCAGGTTCAATGGATGCTCCCTCTCCCAGGAGGCTCTTCAGGCCCCCGAGGGAGGAAGACTAGGAAACCACAGAGAGGGGACGGAGAACCAGAAAGACCACGTGTTTGTTCCCTGGGGGGCAGTTTAAATAGCCTATGGGAGTGGTCTTGACCCTCTCTTGGGAGGGGGTCACCGTTTGGCTGGCTTTCTTGGAGGCAGAGTCTGGACCGTGGCAACTCCCAGGAGAGGGAACTTGAAATGGAACTTTCCACCCAACATTCCAAAAATGGATGCCAGGAGCTGGGGTGACACTTCCAACCAAACATGCCAGACTTTTTTTGATAAGGATGTTAGGGGCTGAGGTGACACTTTTAACCAAACAATTCTGACCAGTGAGTGGGTTTTTCCTAGAATTATTTTTAACTTTTACTGGGGTTAAGGTCATCCTCTAGTTGGGCCTTGTCTAAAATGGAGTTCCTTTTAAAATGGAGTTTGTTCTGCTCCTTCAATCCAACATACAAACTTTCTAGGGCTAATGAAGAAGATCACTTTCTCCTCTTTTTTTTTTCCATCTTAGTGTTTTGAGACAGGGTTTCTCTATGTAACAGCCCTGACCCTGGAATTTTGCTTTGNGGCGCCAGATCTCATTACAGATGGTTGTGAGCCACCATGTGGTTGCCGGGAATTGAACTCAGGACCTTTGGAAGAGCAGGCAATGCTCTTAACCACTGAGCCATCTCTCCAGCCCTTTTTTTTGGTTTTTCGAGACAGGGTTTCTCTGTGGTTTTGGAGCCTGTCCTGGAACTAGCTCTTGTAGACCAGGCTGGTCTTGAACTCACAGAGATCCGCCCAGCCGTGCACCGGGCGGTGGTGGCGCACGTCTTTTTTTTTTTTTTTTAAGATTTTATTTATTTATT
Source organism: Alexandromys fortis (assembly GCF_014885135.2). Lineage (NCBI taxonomy): Eukaryota > Metazoa > Chordata > Mammalia > Rodentia > Cricetidae > Alexandromys > Alexandromys fortis. The sequence goes on along the minus strand of NW_026067979.1, from coordinate 1,070,357 downwards.
ATGTATACAACATTCTGCCTGCCTGGATGCCCATACGCCAGAAGAGGGCGCCAGATCTCATTACAGATGGTTGTGAGCCACCCTGTGGTTGCTGGGAATTGAACTCGGGACCTCTGGAAGAGCAGCTGGTGCTCTTAACCACTGAGCCATCTCTCCAGCCCCTCAGGTATAATTCTTTAGATGAGCCTCTCCACCATGCAAATAAATCCAATCAGACCAAATTAGACCGAACAAAAAAACGCCCATGTTTAATGCAGCGCTCCCGGGTGACCGGGAAAGCGTGGCAGGAAAGAGAGAGCAGGGGAGACCAGGCAAAACCCGGAGACCTTGTGTTCCTTTTCTGGGTGGGCAGCCTAAATAGCCTGTGGGAGTGGTCTGCCATTTGGCGGGCTTTTTAGGACCCTCCCTGGGGAGGGGTCACTGCTTGGCAGTGCTCTCCTGGAGGTGGATTCTGGACCTAGGCAACTACCAGGGGGAGGGGGCTTCCAAAAATGGATACCAGTTATTACCGACCAGGCTGGCTTCAAATTCACAGAGATTCTCCTGTTTCTGCCTCGCAAGTGCTGGGTTTAAAGGCTTGCAGCACTGCCCGACTCATTTTCCGTTTTTTTCCTTTTGTAGGAAAATCTACCCAAACTGAACAGAGACACATGTCTTCTTTTTGTAAAGAAAAAAACAACTTTCATGCACACAAATGGAACATAATCCTTAAGTAAAACATTCAGAGAAGCATTGCCCAAGAGCAAACAAGTTTTAAAATGCGGACACACCAGAGAATTTGTGAGTATATTTGTTAGAAACTAGCTGCTCCCAGAGCTTGCGTTCAGCAACTCAGCTCCAGCAGTAAATGCGACACATGTACGTACCCTGTGAAAGGTCCCTGCCATCACAGTCTCTTGCTCTGTCTGTCTCTGTCTTTCCCTCTTGTCCCTGCTCCAAGATGGCCTCTCACTCCCCCCACCACACCCCAATAAATCACTGAGACTTTCCTTGGCTCTGATTTGCCGAGGTACCCTTCAGCATAGACCCTAACATTTCTATCCCCATTCATTCTCATCCCCACTCCAATCTTTTCCCTGTGGGCAGAAATCTGAGGCTTGACCCACTCACTATACAAGGATTCATTCCCAAAACACCTCAACAGTGTAATTTCTCCTGCCGGGGCAACCGAATGACCTTCCCATTCCCCCACACCAGGAGGCCTTAGAGCAGCAACATTCGCTCTTTGTTCTAACACAGAACAGTCAATTTATATAGAGTCAATCCTGTAAAATTACCTGCTAATAGAACACAAAGGAATGTCTGTGGAAGACAGGCACTGAGCAGGGAGGCAGCGTGCCCCACTTTTACTAACAAACAAATCTGGGTATCCCCCAAAGCTGGTTATCACAAAAGAGATGGGGTGAGGAGAATAGACGAATCCAGGATTCAGGGATGTTTAGTAACTTTATCTAATAGTTTGGAATGTCGGGTATTTCCTTCCAATGTTGGCTAGTTTGAGTCACCTGTTCCGGAGTACTGCTTTGTCAGGTTCTACCTGCCCTTTTTGTGATTGTGATATGCATATTATCATTGTCCTTGCCTATGGAATTTTCCAACTATGTCTGTAAAAACTAGAAACCTTGTGGAGCTCACCCCTTATTTTTCCCCTTATTTTTATTCTTCCTCTTTGCATCCCCTTTCGCTTCACTTTCTCTCCTCACCCAAAAAATAAAGAACATGCAGAGGTAACATGCACGAGTTAATTTTTTTATCCTCATAAACATCCTATTCTGAGCCCTCAGGGGGTACTGAGGCTGGTACTCAAGGCTCCCAATACTCAAGGAACAAAACTGATAAAATGAACACAAAATTTTATATATATATATATTTGTTGTGGAGTTCGAGAACACCAAAAAACCACCCAGACTCTATCGTGATTTTAATCAGTCCTTGGTCGGATTTGCAACTGTGGCCCTTGCTGGAGCCAAGCTTGAGTGGGGGTGGGTGCTAAAGGCAAAAGTCACAATTCATTGCTGGAGACCTGTGCTTCTGCATGAACAAGCACCCTGGGTCTTTTGCATTCTTGGGATTCCTGAAATGTTCTGACTCAAGCTGCTGACAGGCCAGACTCAGGCCTCTAGAATGGTTGCTTTACCCAGAAATGGCGTCATTTTAGCTGATATATATATATATATATATATATATATATATATATATATANTCTTTCCTTTTTTTTTTTTTTTTTGGTTTTTCGAGACAGGGTTTCTCTGTGGTTTTGGAGCCTGTCCTGGAACTAGCTCTTGTAGACCAGACTGGTCTCGAACTCACAGAGATCCCCCAGCCTCTGCCTCCCGGGTGCTGGGATTAAAGGCGTGCGCCACCACCGCCCGGCTTGGTAGGGTATATATTATATTAAAAGGAAATTTATTGGAGTGACTGTGGCCCAGCTAGTCCAACAGTGACTGTCTACCAACAGGAAACCAGTTGTTCAGCCCACAGACTGGTCTTCAGTATATATCAGAATCCCAACAAAGTGGCTCTAAGACCAGCAAAAGAACGCTTCAGCAGCACATAGATGAAGTGACTAGCAAGGGTGAGGGTAAGCATGCAAAAATCAAAAGCTTCCTTCTTCCATGTCCTTCTGTGTATGTAGGCTGCCACCAGGTGGCGTGGCCTCAAATTAGGGTGGGTCTTCCCTCCTCAAATGATCCTATCAAGAAAACCCCTCATGGGCACGTCCAGAGGTTGAAGTTTTGGTTGATTGCAGATGTGGTCAAGTTGACAACCAAGATCAGCCATCACACTTACCCTGCCAGAATGGGACTGGCATTGGTTGGAGGAAGTACTCAAAACAAAACTGTCCCATACAGTATAATGCTGATAAAGAAAATAAAACAATTTGACGAAGATAAGAGGCTGTGTGGGAAAGGATGTGGAAGCTCTTTGAACCTTCCCTCTCATTTGCTGTAAACCTAAAACTGCTATTTAGAAAGCAAGACCCAGTGGGAACGCATCTGCCTTGCACACATGAGATCCTGGCTTTGGTTCCCAGCACCACAGGAAATTAAAACAACTGGTTTGGGGGCTGGAGAGATGGCTCAGAGGTTAAGAGCACTGGCCACTCTTCCAGAGGACCTGAATTCAATTCCCAGCAACCACATGGTGGCTCACAACCATCTGTAATGAGATCTGGTGCCTTCTTCTGGCCTGCAGGTATGCATACAAGCAGAACACTGTATAGTTAATAAATACATAAATCTTTTAAAAAATCAAAAACATAACTGAGATGGAGGTGAAAAGACAGCCTGTCTCCATCTTAGGCTGAAAAGTCATCTTCTAGTAAAGACAAACTAGGCTCATTCCTGTTTATGATTAAACCTCTGTTTCTCAGGATGCCCCACCTGTAACCTTAACTACAAATGGTCCTGCACTGATTGTGTCAAGAGTAGCAATCATGTCTTTGTTTCAAAAAGCTATTAACCAGCTTGCAACCCTACCTGTGTCTCAAAAGAGTGGTTATGGCTACCTTGCTATGACTACCTGTTATCACAACCACCTTGCAACTATGTCTTTGTTTCAGGAGGTCATTAGGACTAACTTGTTATGATGTTCTGCTCCTGTAACCCTGCCTATGTTGCTGCTGAGTCCCCCATTTGGAAACCCCTGAGCTATAAAAGCCTTGTTTTTCTCACATCCAATGCTGACCTCCCAGATCCCACCTTAGAAGGAAGCAGTTTATGTACATAAATTTAAAAAAAAAAAGCTTACTTTAATTAATCGCTTGCTTTAATTAATTTGACCATGATGATTTGCATCAGTGGTCTTTCCCCACCCATCTTTGGGATTAACAGAGGAAGATGGGTTGGCACAGCCATCCTCTCCTCAGTGTACCAGTCAGGGGAGGTAGCTACGGGGCCATCATGAAGCCAGACAGGCTGAAGGCTGAGGCTCCATCCAGGCAACCTTCCCACACAAGAGATGAAGGTCAACTGAACTGCAGGATAACTTGTTTGGAAATATTATGTCTTGGGACAGCTGTGGGATAATGCTCTTATATACTATAAAGATTTGTCACACATATTAGTTTAATTAAAAAAAAACCTGATTGGCCAGTAGCCAGGCAGGAAGTATAGATGGTCCGACCAGACTAAGAATTCTGGTAAAAGGAAAGGCAGAGTCAATTGTCACCTAGATGCAGAGGAAGTAAGATGAGAATCCCTCACTGATAAAAGGTACCAAGCCACATGTCTAAACACAGATAAGAATTATGGGTTAATTTAAGTTGTAAGAGCTAATTAATAATAAGTCTGAGCTAACAGACTGTGTAAGTCTCTGTGTGTTTCTTTGGGACTGAACAGCTGTGGGATTGGGTGGGACAGAAACTTCCATTTACATGGGACTCTATAATACCGTGGAAGCAAACTTCTAGTTTCCTTTAACAGAATATCAGCATGAGAAGAGTGAACGGCAAAAGGAATATCCCACCCAAGGAGTATGGCAAGTATCCCGGGCACTTGATGGGTGGGACACGGGGCCAGAATCACATGGATCAGAGGTTCTCCATTTTTCCTAATGCTGCAGCCTGTTAGTACAATTCCTCATGTTGTGGTGACCTCCAACTACAAAATTATTTCACTGCTACTTCATAACTGTAATTTTGCTACTGTAGTATGTAAAGTTTTTTGGCCCAATAAGCTTCTCTGCTGACGCAATAATCCATATCAGACCAAATCAAACCAAATTAGAAAAAGCCTAGGATTAATGGATGTCAGCGCTCCTCAGTGGCCCTCCAGGAAAACACAGAGACTGGGAAGAAGAACCAGAAAGACCATCTGTTTGTTCTCTGGGGGCAGTTTAAAGAGCCTATGGGAGTGGTCTTGACCCTCTCTGGGGAGGGGTCACCGTTTGGAGGACTTTCTCGGAGGTGGAGTCTGGACTGTGGCAACTCCCAGGGGAGGGGACCTGGACCTGTGGTGTGGTCTCATGGCCTGCTGCCCCCTGCCTCCACTCAAGGGCCTGCAGCGGTTTACTTAAATTATAACACTAAGGCCTTGTAGTTCAATTTAATAGAATGCAGTAGTCAGAATAATTGAAGGGCCATCTCATAGCACCCGGGATCTACAAATTTAGAGACTGAGGAGTGACTACAGGGCAAAGCAAAAACAAAACAAAAGACCCGGAAAAGTCCAGGAAGATCTGCACCAAGTTCTCAGGGAGAATCTGAAACAGCGTTACACTCAGCAGGAAGGAGGCTGGCGGCCATGTTAACCCCTCTTCTACAAGAGGGTAAAAGGAGCTATGGGAGATTTTCCCAGAAGGAGAAAAGTGTCTCTAGTTTTCCAGTGAAAATGAGTGAGAAAAGGACTAACCATCGGGAGAATTCCAAGACTTGCCAGAGGAAAAGAATCCCTTTATCACCCGTAGTGTGGATGCCCAGCGCACACCGCCTTAAATCCGTACACGTCAGTCCGTTTGAGCTACCGTAGCCAAGTGCCATAGCCTGGCAGGACTGCGTGTTTGTGGTGATAGGGTTGGAAGCCAGGACCCAGCGCATACTAGGCAGGCGCTGAGCTACTACATTCCCAGCCCATCTAGGAGGCTTAGACATCACAAATACTATTTTCTTGATCTTCTGAAGGCTGCTTGTCCATGATCGGGGTGTAGACAGAGTTAATTTTTCCTAAAGTGTCTCTACTTGGCTTGTAAGTGGCTACCTTTCTCTATATACAAATTCCCACTTCATATAAGAACTTCAACCAGTCCCTGGCCAGCTCTAATTCAACTTAACTGTCTCTTTAAAACTCTGTCTCCGAATAGTCACATTCAACCCCAAAGAACTCTTTATACATAAAATTACAAATGTTCAGACATTATCAGGAATCCACTTTCTAATAATGCGCTAATAAGATGAGTCTGGCCAGGCTGTGCACACACCTTTAATCTCAGCACTCAGGAGGCAGAGGCAAACTCTCTGAGTTTGAGACCACTCTGGTCTACAGGGCAAGTTCTGGGACAGTCAGGGTTACACAAAGAAACTCTATCTCAAAACAAACAAACAAATTAATAAATAGATAAGATCAACCAAGAAGTGGATATAATGTCCAGGCTAATTTCTTGGACTTCTTTGGCCCTGGAAAATAGTATCTAATTTCAAAGCAACATGTCGGAGAAGTAGATACAAGAAATCTTTGCCTGACATTTTGTTTCTTTAACCTTTGCTCCAAGAAGGACAGAAGGACAGACCTTCCTTGCACCCTGCCATCCTCTGCCCGATTTTGGGCTCCTGCCCATGCACTTCGCATGAGGCCTCCTGGTGACCCAGGCACACATGGACGGAGTAGCCTGGGGACATCAAAGGACAGGAAAGTTGAGAAAGAGTTTTTTTAAGCCAGAGCACACATGCCGTGGCTTGCTGTTTAGCATGGCTTCCAGCCTCTGGAGGTGGTAACATATGGGCGAGAGACAGACTGGATGAAGAGCTGTCTCACATGTCCACTGAGGCTTGCCATTTACACACAGAAGGGGTGTGTTATCCATTATAAAAGGCTGATTTCAGTATTCAGTGAGTAACAGATTCATTAATTTATTTAGGTTTTGTAATGCCAGGGATTTAGGGCTTCAAGCATTCAAGGCAAGTAAACTTAGACTTATTCACTATGAATAGTCTTTTTTTCTTTCTTTCTTTCTTTTTTTTTTTTTTGGATTTGATGCTGAGGACAGGAATCAGGGCCCTACCCAGACTAAACATGCCCTCTGCCACTAAGGTACCTGTTACAGGGTATGGCTGGCATACCGTGTCCTCTATCCCGAACTCTCCAGCCCAGGAGGTGGGCTACAAATGTGTGAATGTCAAGCTCAAGAATATTAATTCATACAATCGTCACAAAAACCATTCTGTACTTGAATGGAGGTAAGATAAAAGAGAAACTTGGCTGGCTTCAATCTTCATACCTGTCAAAGGCACACCATTCTGTGTTAAGGGCTTTGTCAGTTAGACAAGGAAGTTATCAATATTTCCCACAGATGGGTTCAGATCTGTAATAAAAGTTTTATACCATGTTATAACTGAACTTTCAGATTAGATCATGGGAAAGGGGTAGATATGTTCAGAAAGGGGATCAAGTAAATGCCGAAGTTAAATCCATTAATAATAATAATAATTTCTTGAGAGAGGGTTTCTCTGTGTAGCCTTGGCTGTCCTGGAACTAGCTCTATTGATCAGGCTGGCCTTGAACTCACAGAGATCCTCCTGCCTCTGAGTGCTGGGATTAAAGTTATGTGCTCCACCAACCTGCCAAAGTCAAATCTTATCATCCCTAATTTTAATCTCTAATGAAAATCATCAACGCAACACGGGCCACTTTTTAATTTTTTGTCAGTTCTCAAAGAAACCCTGGACTAGTCCTAGTACCTTACCTAGGACTCTTCTCAGCACATTTCTCCTGCCCACTACTCTATCCCTCCCTCTGAGAGGCTGAGCTTCTGTTTCCCCTCCTCCCGCCCCCCAGTTTCTCTTCCTTATATAACTCAGGCATTTTGGCCACATACCCTCTTTGGTTCTCTTGGCTCCTGGCTGTCTCTGTGCCTGCCTTGCTCTTGGGTCCGGTTCCCCCCCCCCCCCCCCCCCCCCCCCCCCCCCCCCCCCCCCCCCCCCCCCCCCCCCCCCCCCCCCCCCCCCCCCCCCCCCCCCCCGCCACTCCTCACCCCTACTCTATGGTCTAGGTCAGTCTACTGGCTATGTTCAGTTCGGACTCTCCAGATGTCTGGAGCTGTGCGAACACTCACTTCTACAATAAACCTTCTCTTCAACCATGTCTTACAGGGGCCATGTCCTCCTTTTTCATCCAATTTAAAATTACGTATACATATTTCTGTACACGCCTGTGTACGTGCGCGCGTGCGCGCGTGGTCAGAGGACAATTTTCAGGAGTGGGTTCTCTCCTTCCACCATGTAGGTTCCAGGGATCCAACTTAGCTTGGAAGCACCTGCTGAGCCATCTTCGCCTACCTCACATTTATCAAAGACGCATTCAAGAACAGTTCCGGGGTTTCTCCGAAGCTCTAAACGCTATGGGGGGGGGGGGAACACGCACAAAGATGGAGCATAGCGGCCCCATGCTGACCGGGGCAATCTTTGGTCCCCTTTTCTGTGCCATGGGATGAGCTAGGTGAGGCAGAGCCTTCAAGCTGACCCCAGCTAAAAAGGCTTACTGCCTTCTTTAAGTTAAGTTAGAAAAAAACCCAAAAAGTCCCGTCAACGTTTTTACACGCACTCCTATCCTCCTCCCAGACTCTTGAGAAGTGGCAGGCACTTCTTAATTTTGTTTGGGTCGACTTTTTTGTAAGTGGTGCGTGAAGAGACTCGAAGTTACACTTTGGGACGTTCAGGAAATGCCTTCCTAGTGTTTGCGTTTTTCGTGATAGGCGTGGACTAGCCCAAGGTTAAAACGGTCACTCCTCGCTAAAGAAATTCTAATCTCAGTCACAGCTAGGGCTCCAAGAAGTTTTGAGTTTAATTGTTTACAAACCCCAGTGACAGTCTTGGTGTTTGGCTTGCGGCTCCCACCCACCACACACCCGCGGGACACCTTGGCAATACGTGCCCTCGGGAATGAGTGCCAGAGGCTCAGTTGCAGTCGGATTTACAGAGGCCGCCCACGACCAGCCGCCAGGGGCTGGAAGTGCCCACCTTGCCCTCCCCGCAGCCGCCCGGTCTGGACTGACTGAGAAGTGGGCGTGGTTTACCGCGTGGTTGGGCGGGGCGAGCAGGGGGGGCCCCGCGGGGGGAGAGGGCGGAGCGAACGGTGAAGGGTGGGGCAAAGAGCGCGGGGCGGGGGCTGTTGTGGGGAGGAGGAACTAATGATGAGAGGCGGGGCCTGGGATGTGAGGGCGGGGCGAGGGCGGGGCAAATGGGGCGTAGGGGGTGGGGCACGAGGCGCGCCTACTTGCGCTGCAACTTCTAGCCGGCCTTCCTGCTGCACGGCGCGCGGGCTGAGGCACGGCTTGGCGGGAACGTGAAAAGAGCGTGCGGAACCCCCGGTGTTGGCGGCGGCATCGAGTGGGAGCCCGGGTCCGGCCGCAACACGCGGAACTGAGCTGAAGGTGGCGGGGCCGGGCGAAGCCGCGATGAAACCCAGCAGCGAGGAGGAGGAGGAGGCGGTGCGGGGAGTGGGCCCCTGGGACGAGTGCTTCGAAGTGGCGGTGCAGTTGGCGTTGCGAGCGGGACAGGTGAGCACGGTGGCCGCGTCCAGCCCTGAGGCACCCCCGAGATGGGCAGCGTGGGAGTGCTGCCGGCGCGTGGGCGGGAGCGGGGCGAGTTGCAAGGACAGGGCCTGTGTTGTTTCTGGGGTGCACCTTGTTTTGGCTCTTCACCCCCCCCCTGCTGCGGGAGGAGGCGAGCTTGGGGAGCATGGGGTCACCACCATGGCGAGAAGAAGGGCGCAGCCTTCGGGAAAGCGTGAGGGACGCGCTCCTCGTTTGGCGAAGGAATGGCCAGCTGCTGGGTACTTGACCTTGGCGTTTGAGTCACCTGGAAAGCAAACGTCCCTCCCAGGCTAGAGTACCGCAGTTGGCTTCTTTTTAAGGACCAAACCTGCAGCCGGGTTGTCGAGGCCCCCTGTTTCAACCCCAGGCGCGTGGAGCTCTGGCTGGGTTGCAGCTGATTGTCCTCCGGGCATCCTGAGGCCAGGCAGCCTAGGCTCACAGCCTGAGAGCGCCTCCAGGGAGTGACTGGCACAGACCCGAGTTCAGGAGGAACTCGTTAGACTGCCGGAAGGATAGAAACCAGCGCAAAGCTGAAGAAAACCAGACTGGGTTTGAAAGCTTAACTGTGGAGTCTCTGTTTTTCTTTTTCATTTTTGTGTTCGCCCCCTAACTGTTCCTCAGTCTCTTCAGCAGTACCGAACTTATAACATTGGTGGGGTGTATATGCACTGGCTCCCCAGGATGGCAGAGCAGGCCTTGCACCGTGCTTTGCTCCTTAAAACGTGGTTGCATACTGCTGACTTCTGGGGGGGGGGGCGGAGTTACCATAGTGCTGTGCACAGAAAGACTTATATCCAAAAAAGGGGGGCATTATTTTCAGGTGTATCTGGAAAATACTCCAAAGGGGAAGTCTGTATTAAAAGGTGTTGCCATGGTGCTGGGGATGGAGCCCAGTGGTGTAGGACATATACAAAGCCATCCCAACATAGCAACAACAGGAAGAACAGATACTTTGAATTACCCTGTGCTTTATGGAGAATCCAGCCCTTCCCAGACAAGTGATAAAGCCTGTAACTCAGACAAACCCTCATCCTAGAAAATAGATCCTCTGGGAGCAGGAAGTGGCAGCCCTCTCTCCCATCTCCTCGCTTCTGTTCCAACAAGAGCATCCTTCCAGAGAGAGCGATGTCAGATGTCAGCGGGCGGAGGAACTTTAAGACTCTGCTCTAAAGCCTTTTCCCCTGGGGACTTTGAGAAACTAGGACTTAGGCACTGCAGTGTGAAAGCTGTTGAGTGGAGTTGCAGGTTCTGTGGCCTTTCAGATTTCAATCTTTAAAGGAATGGAGGTTTAAGTCATGTTTCCTATTCCGCGGTGCTCATTGGAAGTTCGCAGTACCACAGGCACAGTTGCAATTTCCCAACAGCAAAAAAGCTTTAAAAAAAAAAAAAAAAAAAGAGGCAGTGAAATAAAGATTCTGACATTAGGAGTCTGGTCAGGGAGCTCAGGACTCTGGGCGCCCTCTTGGGAATTATACGGTTTCCTGCCTGGCTGGCATTGAGCAAGGGAAAAGCTGGGAGGAAACAGAAGACACGCGAGGTCACAGTAACTAACCTGTAAAGAGGGAAAGATTCTCTAAATGATCTGTAGGAATCAGGTACTGACCGGAGAAAGCGGCCTGTAGCGAGGCAGCCCGGTGAGGGCGGAAAGACGGTGGGTGACATCTTTGAGTCCTTCTGAGGCAGGGGCTCCACCTGTGCGGATGCTCTGCTAGTTCATCACGGGCTGCTTACTCTCCATTGCCAGCTGAGGGTCTGGGACAAGGTCAGGGCCTCAAAGGGAGGGAGCTCCCGAGATATCTGTCCAGTGTCCCCAGACTGCACTATCTCCTCTCAAGTTCCCTTTGCTCCATCCTGCCCAGAGATGCCCCTTGCCTTGCTGTCTCTTCTCTTCCCCCCTTACCTCCTTTGCACTCCACCCCTTTATCCTTAGCCTACTGGAGTTGTTCCTGCCCTTCAGAAGTCCCAGCCGCTCACGTGCTAAAGAGGCCGCAAGAGTGTGTGTGTGTATGTATGTTTGTATGTGTGCACACATGTATGTGGATATGGACATGCATGTGTGTTTTGCGAGGGACCCCAGCCAGGGCCTCTAGGGTATGCTCTACCACTTAGCTACACCCCCAGCCCTTATCATGTTTTCTGTCTCTTTCCTTCTGTTCTTTCCTTTCCTCCCTTCTGACACTCTCCATATTTAGCGCAGGTTGACCTTACGATCGATCCCCTTAGCCCTGCCTCCCAATACTGGGATTATAGGTGGTGCACTGTAATGCCAGCTCATTGTAGTATTTTCTGTAGGGAACAGAAAGATAAACAGTTTTTCTGACTGCAAAATTGAGCTTATTATCAATGGTTTAGAAAAAATTATGATAATATAGTTTAAAATTTTACAGCTGTTGTCAACTGAGAACTTCAAATTTTCTTTAGTGATGCTGTATTTTGTATGTTAACCATACTGTAGAAAAGAGTGTTGAGCAGGACCTGATCCCAACTGCATGCATTAAAAACCTCGCATATCTGGATAGTCACACCTTTCTGATGCCGGCTGCTCGTACAGGTGTACTCCGTTCTCTGTACTGAGTAATGGTGACAGCGGGCCAGGCCAATTGGTTTGGTGAACAGGAAGAGCGTGTCTGACAGCCGTCCTTTCCTGGCGGGCTAACAATAACTTACAGACAGATAATGCCTGCACGTCTCACAGATAGGTCTCGTCAGTCAAACCTAGGTATGTCTCCTGACACCCCCTTGCCCAATCTGACCACACACACCCTCTTCAGTCCCAGCGGATGCCAGGTCTGACAGAGAGTTGGTCATGAATGAAAGGGACAGGTCAGGTCTATTCACGGTAACTGACTTCTGTGCGCTTGCAAAAGGTGGTCCGGGGAGTTGAGACTGTTTCATTGTTGGTTCAGATGTCTTGCACATGTGACTTCTTCCATACTATTTGTTTTAAAACCGCAGCACTAAAACACTGAAGTTCTCCACCAGGCAACATGTGTCGAGCAGCTCGGGAACTTCAGCCCTATGTTTTGTTTGTGACGTGCGATCTTGTGTAGAGTCCTGTGTGCGGCTCAGCAGCCAGACCCCTCCTGGCTGCTGTGTGGATCCCACACGAATATGAATGAGCTGTGTAAAGCGGTGGTGAGAAATGATTGATTTTTTTTGAAGGCTGAGGTGACAGTTCGGGTTGGGTGTAGGTCATGAGGGACGGGGTGCTAGGATAGCATCAGGGCCGTGGGCCTGAAAATCAGGTTGCCTGCTGGATTTGTGGTGTCCGGAGACAGTGAGCTGTGGGTGGAGCAGAGCAGGTGTGGGGCCATTCCAAGCCTGTGGTGTACGGGCGGCCAGTGGACGTCTCGGTGAAGAGACAGAGTGGATGCAGGTTGCAGGAGAGAGGAGATGTGATCGTGGAGTGGCTGGTCAACCTACAGGGCATATCACCCCAGGCTGGGGTCCCTTCGGGAGAGTCCCAAATGCCCCTGTATGACCTCTTCATCCTGGTGACTCCTTCCTCCTGCCTGGGCTGAGACATCTGCCACTGAGGAGGTGAGAAAGGTGGGGACCCACATTTCCACCGTCTCCCCATCTGCTTCAGTTCCTGCCTCACTTGCCCTCTTCCCGCCCCCCCCCCCCCCCCCCCCCCCCCCCCCCCCCCCCCAGGAGCCAGCCTTTGAGCATTTGGTCCTCTCCCTGCCTGCTGCCCTAGTGCTGAAACCCAGGGTTTCCAGCAAGTACTTCACCATAGAGCCGCACACCGAGCCTTCCCTGTGAGGCAACCGCGCACGTGAACCCAGAAACTGTGCTGGTTTTCCAGGTTCCTGACCACACCTGAGAAGCTGTTGATCTCCTTATACAGAATCGTGGTGAAAGGGATGTTTTTCTTTTCTTTGGTTTAATAATTTATGTAGCTTTATTCTATGTGCATTGGTGTGAAGGTGTCAGATCCCGTGGAACTGGAGTTACAGACATGTGTGAGCTGCCCTGGCTTCCACATTTTATTTAGCTTTTGTTTTTTTTACCCTAAGGGAACGGGCTTAGGAACTTTGGGACATCCCTCTTTGTATTTCTCACACTTCATTTTGCTGACAAGAGCTGTCTGAGAAAAATGGGAACAGAGGACCTTCTCCACAGAGAGAAGACTTACTCCTGTGCCTGGCACCTGTAGTTCTTGGCAGATAGGGAGTCTGGTAGAATTCCTCTTTGGTCTCACCTGAGGAAAAGCTGGCAGAGTGCCAGTCCTGGTCTCTGAGGCCCTGAGGTGGTCCTTTGCTAACCCAAAGGAAGCTCTGCCAATGGCGATAAGACCTTGGGGCTGGGGAAGGACAAGGCTAAAATCACGTAGCCAGAATCCCATAGCCAGAAGAGTGTAAAGTTGGCAATCAGTTCCAGGCATTCCACTTCCATCCCCGCCCCAGCGCTGAGATAGGTGGGAACTGAGTAAAGCCTCTGGGCACTGGGAACAAAGTAGGGTGCAGAAGAGAGGGGGTCCTGGCCACCCCTCTCTCCCAGCCTCTCAGCTGGCCTGCGGCTGCCTTCTCCTGGGAGTTGAGGGGAGGGTTTGGTTTCCCCAGGTTGAGCCAGTGTCAGGATCCCAGTGTTGCTATCTCTGCTTACTCCTAGCCTCTGGTAAGTGTTGCCGGATGTCTCTTTGCAGTGGCTGGAGACTAGTCACAGAAGCCGGCGAAAGGACCTGAGAGGTGGGGACAGCTTCCTGAAAGATGTCATAGTTAATTTGTATCCTCAAGAAGACGAGGTGGGGGGCTGGAGAGATGGCTCAGAGGTTAAGAGCATTGCCTGCTCTTCCAAAGGTTCTGAGTTCAATTCCCAGCAACCACATGGTGGCTCACAACCATCTGTGATAGGGTCTGGTGCCCTCCTCTGACCTACAGGCATACTCACAGACAGAATATTGTATACATAACAAATAAATAAATAAATATTAAAAAACAAAATAAATAAATAAAAGAAAATGTTCAATTTAAAAAAAAAAAGAAGAAGACGAGGTGATGGGCCAGGAGGGTGAAGGAGAGGACACAGGATAAGAGTGCGTATGAAGGCCGGGGCGATGGTGGCGCACGCCTTTAATCCCAGCACTCGGGAGGCAGAGGCAGGCGGATCTCTGTGAGTTCGAGACCAGCCTGGTCTACAAGAGCTAGTTCCAGGACAGGCTCCAAAGCCACAGAGAAACCCTGTCTCGAAAAACCAAAAAAAAAAAAAAAAAAAAAAAGAGTGCGTATGAAGATAGTGTGGCTGAGATGGAGTACAGAATCCAGGAGCTGAGAAAGCCTAAGATGAGCCCTGGAGGGTCAGCCACTGGGCATGAAAAAGAGAGGTGCATGCTTGGCTAGAATAGGCACTCGACTTAGGCTGTCTGATATTAAAGGAGATACAAACCTTTCTTTTTTGAGTTTGGAATTCAGACTTTAGTGACTTAGGTCCACATTTTATATATTAAACATTAACCGAGGGCTCTTTGGAGAAGGGAGAAAGTCATGCCAGGAGGTCTCCAAAGAACATGCTGTAGATAGTAACCGTAAAAAAAAAAAAAAATTAAAGCATACACTAACTTGTTGCTTGTCAACTGATTAAAATCTCTTAAGAATGAAGGGAAAAGAATCATGGAAAGGGGCTTAAAACATAACCGTACACATTAATTTGTTGCTGGTAGAATGCTTAATATCTCTAAGTTTAAGGGGAAGGAGTCATGGGAAAGGGTTTTAGCTAGTACTCAACATACATTCCCATCTTGCACTGCAGCTTAGCCATGGCCACAGAGCAGGGTGGCAGGTCTTTAAATCTTATCACTTAACTGAAAACGGTCTATCACCTTCCTTAGGTGTGGGAGATTTAGGAGTTAAATTTTCTTTTTGTGTTCCTCCTTTTTTTTTTTTTTTTTTTTTTTTTAAATGTAGAGCCAGCCCCAGAAATCAAACTTTTCTTAACCTCAGATTTTAGGCCCCTGCTTGACATTTTTACGTGGCGTGTTTGAAATAGGTCTCTGGCCCGGTCATAAGCCATTGAATTTTGTCAGGTCCGTGTTCTTACAAAAACCAAAGTGGTGGGAGTCTGCGAGTGTGGTGGTCAGCACGGGCACCTGGCCAGTACTGAAAACAGTGCCGCTGTTGCTCCAAACAAGGATGCCGGGGCTCGGGGTCCCCAGTAGCTGCTGAATTTAGGTTCTGCTCATTAAAAGTAGTTTATCCTTCCTACTCCATCCGTGATAGGAGGTGGGTACAAGCAAGAAGATGGATAAGGTAGTGTATTTGTGGAGCGTCCCCGTGTGTGTGTGGGTTCCCCTGGGCAGGTGCCATCCTGAACGTGCTGCCTACAGAAACTGAGCTTGTCCTGAAGCTGCTCAGGGGAAAGGCTTACTGCTTTGAGTCCAAGGAAGGGACAGTCAGTGCCTCTGCCCCCTCCTCAGTAGCTAAATGCTGTGACTACCAGCCACTAGCCAAGGAGAGGGGGGCTCAGCCAAGACCTGTATGTCCTGAGGAGTGACTGGGAGAGTCAGTGACAGGTCCAGCAGTAGCTAGGACTAACTAAAAGGGACAGTGTGTCCAGAGACACAGATGGGAGGAAGCAGGCAGGAGGATAACCAGAGAGGGACTGAACCTGGCGTGGAATGGTCCCAGTGTGGCCTCAAGGCCAAGTACACTTCTGGCTGGGTATGAAGGGCCTGCCACACAAAAAAGTTACATCGCTGCATTCTGTAGCCTCCACACTCCAGAAGTTGAGGCAGAAAAAGTACCAGTGCAGTGCTGACCTGGCCTGCGCAGCAAGACCCTGTCTCCTAAAACAAGGGTGGCACTGGCACAAGGCTTAGTGCGAGGCCAGGGCCGGATGGATTGCATGAGGTGGGTAAGGGGGACACACCCGTCCCACTATTGGAGGACACAGGTACGTTCTGTCTCTATGGCAGCTATGGCAACATACAAGGCAAAAAAAAATGAACAGCTTGTACATCACAGTACAACATGTCACCCCAATCCATGTTGTAGAATCTGTAGAATCCACTGTTGTAGAATCTGTAGTAAGGTGAGACCTGGTTGTGGATGGAGGCCTTGGGGTCTTAGTGACCAGGCCCAAGTTGCCCACAGAGCCCCTGAGCTCCACACTCAACTGCGTGTCTTGGAACTAGAAAACCAAGCTTGTAAGTGTCCCTGAGGTTAGACATGATGTCACAAGAACACTTATTAGTGTGGTTAGTGGGTGGTTCTGTACAGCAGCGGGACATCTTTATCTGCTCCATCAGCAAGTGTTCACGGGGCCCTTCAGGTGTGGCCACCCACGCTTGTGAGGGATGGACACGGAATGAAGGGGTTCTCGCCAAGTGCTAAGTGCACTGGGGAGCCTTCAGGTTTCATTGTGCTGCAGTCCTGTGGAACAAATGCTGGTCTCCGTGGGGGGCCTGTTGTGGAAGGGGTGACTTTCAGGTTGAGTCAGAGGGAAGAGTGGTGTCTCAGCCACTGCTCTATTGCTGTGAAGAGACACTGGTAGTTTGAATAATTGGCCATCATAATCGCAAAGGCACTATTAGGAGGTATGGCCTCGTGGAGTAGGTGTGGTCTTGTTGGAGGAAGTGTGTCACTGTGGAGGTGGGCTTCGAGGTCTCATATATGCTCAAGATACCGGCCGTTGTTACAGTCTACTTCCTGTTGCCTGCATATCAACATGTGTCAGCTCCTTCTCCAGCACCAGGTCTGCCTGCGTGCCGCCATACTCTCCATCATGATGATAATGGACTGAGCCTCTGGCACTGTACGCCACCTCAATTAAATGTTTTTCTTTTATAAAAGTTGCTGTGGAGGCTGGAGAGATGGTTCAGTGGTTAAGAGCACTGGCTGCTCTTCCAGAGGTCCTAAGTTCAATTCCCACCACCCACATGTAATGAGATCTAGTGCTCTCTTCTGGCCTGCAGGCATACATGCAGGCAGAGCACTGTATACATGATAAATAAATAAAATCTTTTTTTTTTTTTTTTTTGGTTTTTCGAGACAGGGTTTCTCTGTGGTTTTGGAGCCTGTCCTGGAACTAGCTCTTGTAGACCAGGCTGGTCTCGAACTCACAGAGATCCGCCTGCCTCTGCCTCCCGAGTGCTGGGATTAAAGGCGTGCGCCACCACCGCCCGGCTAATAAATAAAATCTTTAAGAAAAAGAAAAAAAAAAAACCTCTGGTCATGTGGGGCGGCAGTGGCGAGCACCTTTATTCCAAGCACTTGAAAAACGGAGGCAGGTGGATCTCTTTGAGTTCAAGGCCAGCCTGGTCTACAAAGCGAGTGTCAGGACAGTCAGGGATACATAGAGAAACTCTGTCTCGAAAAACCAATAAAATAAAAAGAGTCATGGTGTCTCTTCCTGGAATAGAAACGAAATCATCTAATTGGTGGATTTCTTACAGTTTCAGAGGCTTGGTCCATTATCATGGTGGGAGCAGGGCAGTACACAAGTCATTGGAACAGTAGTGGGAAATGCATCCTGATCCCCAGGCAGAGAGAGAGAGAGAGGGAGAGAGAGAGAGAGAGAGAGACAGAGAGAGAGACAGAGAGAGAGACAGAGAGAGAGAGAGCGCAACACGCCACACCACCTAATCTTTGTAATTCTTTCAAACCCCTTGGTGACCAAGCATTCAAGATTCAAGTGTATGCGCCTGTTGAGGTCATGCTCACTCAAACCACCACAGATGGGAAGGTCTGGCACTGAAAGCCTTAGAGAGAGAGCATGGAAGGAGGAGGGTAGACATGAGAGACGGGGCTCTTGTTGGCCTTTAGGAAGTGCAGTTAACATGTGGCCCAGAGAGAGGCTCTGCTTGTGGAACCCCCAGGAGCCAAGGTCCTTTCTCCTGTGCCAAGAGCCCTCTTCTTGTGACTGCCCTGGCTGTCATTAGTGGGGATCAGGAACTTGTGAAGGAAGAAACACACTGAAGGGGAGCACAGTCTTTTTGAGGCTGTGGCTCCGAAGTTGCAGCGGTGTCTCCATCCCAGACCCAGCAGCACAAGAGGGAAGTCAGGATAACCTTTGAAGGCAGCTCTGGACCCTCCTGAAACTTGGGGGCTCTGGTCCTGAAAGGAAGAAGGGAAGATAGATGCCTAAGGCCAAGTCCAGAAGCTGCTGAGCTCCTCCCTTGTGACCTTGACATCCAGGGTAGTGAGGGCCGTCTGCGCTGTCTGCTGAGAGGAGATGCACGGTTACGGAGGTACAGCTGGCTGCTTAGGGTAGGGGCGAGTGCCTGAGACAGACTGAGTTTGGCTTTGGAAGCAGGGTAGTAAATGAGGCCATGTTTTAGGAAGGCCCTGAGGATAGCAGGCTCTGGGCCCATTGGAACCTTGGTTAGCACAACCAGAAAAGGAGGCAAGAGAACAGACAACTGGGGTGGCTGGTGTTTACACAGACATCCGTGGTCCTGTTGGAAGGAACGTGGTAGGAACCACTCCAGCACTCCCTCTCCTTCCATTCCCACAGCTCTGTGCTGGAGGAGAAAGTGGGCAGCTAAATAAAATGTCAGGGAGCCTCTGCTGTCGCGGAGCTCATGTTGCCATGGGAGCAGCACAGCCAACTCCACCTACAAGACAGCCGCAGGTAGGGAGAAGGTAGATGGAGGACCAGACGGTGAAGGCCCTGGATAGGAACATTCTGCCACGATCAGCAGGGAAGTCGGCGACAGATAGATGTAGGAGAGCAGCTTGGTATGGTAACCCATGGAAGGTGAGGTGACAGGCTGGCAAGGATCTGGCCGTGTCATGTTTGGGGTCCTTCTGGCAGCAGTAGGAAGCCACTGGGGTGTTTTCAGATCTTTGTCTTTAATCCTTAATCCAGCTTCTACATTGAGACCACATGGGTGTGTATCAGGCTAACTGGTTTCATGGCTGCTTCCTGTTAAGCAGGTCCCAGGAGGCACTGGTTTCAAAATGGAGATATCTTTGCGCGCGCGTGCGCGCGCGCACACACACACACACACACACACACACACACACACACACGACCCTTCTGCCAAATGAGACTGTCCCAGCCTCCTGGTGACCCTCCTTGCTCCAAGATATGAAAACTGCCCTGCCTCCTTACCGTGATGAATCTTGCCAGAAAAGTTGATCTCAGACCCCAACCCTGACCTAGCAACCAATCTTCTCCCAGCAGATCCCGGAAGCTCTGGTGCTGTGTGGTCCTGTTAGACTCTTGAGATGGGTCTCTCTCCCCTGTTCTTACTTTCTCCTGCCTCCCCCACCACAGCATACACATTACCCAGATACACCTGCTGCACCCACACGCTGAACCTCCTTCCCTGTATAAGATATACACACAGTGCCAAGTGGCCTGCCTGGACTGGCCCAGAATTGGGATTCCTGGAGGATGTCAGGTTCTGTGTGAGCTAGACAGTGAAGAGTGTTGAATTTATGAGCACCGTGGAGGTTGGTTACACAGACGCTGTGTGTAAATTGGTGTTGTAAGAGAATTAGCATGGTGGTAATAGGCAGGATATTGCCAATTCAAGACAGGAAGCCCTGCAGTGCAGGCTGGAGGCCGGCAGGATATGAACAGTGGCGAGCTGACGTTGATGGACTGTAGGTGGCCTCATGATTTTCATATTGCACATCACATCTCAAATCTATCATGGTTATCTGTTATTTTTGGAGCCCAGATTCAAATATAGCCTTACCTTGGTAGGCGCATCATGGGTCAGTTATGGGAAGGACAGTGAAGCAGAGAGGAGGGACCACTAGATGTCATGTTTCTGTTTGTTCTTTAAGATTCCATTTGTGGGCCGGAGGATCTGAGTTTGATATTTGGGGCATGCCAACTCCTACAGATTTTCCTCTGTCTTCCCCAGGTACACTGTGGCTTGTGTGTGCTCACAGATGGCCAGACACACATACAAAACAGAAGTGAAATGTAATTTAAAAGATTCTATTTACAGCCCTCCTCCCCACTAAAGTCCTCTCCACTTTGGTGTCTTTAGTACACAGTAGTGGGCCAGGTACTGCTTGTCGGATGCTATGGACTAAGTGTCATAAATGAACAAAGGATATCAAGTCTGAGTAGCCGGTCTGGGTAGTACTTTTTTTATTAATTTATTATGTATGTGTTCATGGGGGTGGGGCGCATATATATATATCTCCTGATACGCTTGTGAAGACCAAAGGACAACTTTGTGCCCCGCTTTTCTCCTCCCACCTTTACAAAGATCATGGAGATTGACGTCATCACGGCACTTTGGAGAGAAACGCATGCTTTGGTGAGGTAGCTAGTTCTGGAGAGAACAGGGCAGGTCTATTTAGGTTTCCTGACCGCCACTTTTATCCAGTTTTAGACACACTTGGATAAAACAGCCCCAGATAGAACTGGAGGTAGGACTTTCTCCCACAAGCTGAAATGTATCCTTTTGAAACATTCAGCGATGTTCAGGTCTCTAGAGGTTTCTGGGACTACCCCAGGCCAACAGAAATGGTGCTAAACCAGGCCTTACCCTTACAGTGGGTTCAGTCCAGATGAGTTGCAGCTTGCCCAGCTGTAGAGCCTGCATTTGTGGTCCCTTCGATGCCTCCAGTATCTTTGATGTGCCCCCTGGGCGGCTGGTGCTGTTCTGCAAACAGCATCAAGAGCCATCCTTGGTTCCCGTGATAGCTCAGCTCTCATGGGGACGTTTGTAGCCTGCATTCTGAGGCACACCGCATGTTTGTGTAATTCGTGAAGTGAATCAGAGGGAAATTTTTTTTTAATATTTATTTATTTATTATGTATACAATGTTCTGTCTGTGTGTATGCCTGCAGGCCAGAAGAGGGCACCAGACCTCATTACAGATGGTTGTGAGCCACCATGTGGTTGCTGGGAATTGAACTCAGGACCTTTGGAAGAGCAGGCAATGCTCTTAACCGCTGAGCCATCTCTCCAGCCCCAGAGGGAAGTTTTTACACACAAATCTTGCCAATTTGAAATCACGGAATTCTAGGAGGCAAACCTGTGACATTGCCATCTTATTTTGGGGAGTTCCTGTTGATGACGTTCCAGCATTTTTCAAAACTTTTTTTTCCCAGAGTAGAGTTTCAAATGGAATTTGAATGTAGAGTCTGAGGGAGTCTGTCTTGCGGTGGTTACAGTTCCTAGAGTCCTGAGAGCCCAGAAGCCTCGTTGAAGAAGGAGGGTAACTGCAGGCCCTTGCCAGAGCTGGCCAGTCACCAAAAACAGAGGGCTAGGGGCTGGGGAGGAGGAGACCGAGAGTTCTCACCGCCTGCCACGCTCTTGTTTCAGATCATCAGGAAAGCCCTCGGTGAAGAAAAGCACGTCTCGACCAAAACCTCCGCTGCGGATCTGGTGACAGAGACAGATCACCGTGTCGAAGACTTGATAGTTTCTGAGTTGCGAAAGCGGTTTCCTTCCCACAGGTGAGTGCCCTCTTCGGAGGCATGCCCGGGGAACTCTCACACAGCTGAAAGGCTCTGCCACTTGCCACTGAGGGGCAGGTGGGAAACCCCAAGTACTTACATGTACAATCAGTAAATATGAGATTCTTTTTTTTTTGTTTGTTTGTCTTTTTGCTTTTTTTGAGACAGGGTCTCTCTGTGGTAAATATGAGATTCTTGTTTTCGTGATAAAGAACTAGTCATTTACTTTACATTGTACTTATATTGACTTTATTTTATAGTTCTGTTTCCAGACATAGGAGAAATTTTGGGTTTTGTTTTAATTTTTGGTTTATTTGTCTTTGTTTTTCATTAGCATATATATAACAGTGGCTTTCATTATAACATTTTTATACATGTATTAACATTTTGGCCATATTCACTCCTCATTGCCAACTTCTTGTCCCCTTCCAACTTCTGGTGCTTCTCTTCCCAGCTAGTGTCCTGGTCTCCTCCTTCCATGTCTGTCTGTCTGTCCATCCCTCTTCCCTCTCTCTCTGAACCAATGACTTTTACAAGAATTATTTTAGGGTGAGGGACTATTTGCCAAGGCCCAGGCATCTCACCAGTGGTTACATCACTGAAGAAAATGCCTCTCCTGCCTTAGCAGCTGTTAACTACCTGTAGATCTTCAGGAAGGGGCTTGGTCTCATGAGCTCCTCCCCATTCCGTGATGGACCGCTGACAGGCCCAATCTCGTGCAGGTGGTTATAGCTGCTGAAAGTTCAAGAGTGTAACAGCCAGGCCATAGCTAGACGATGACAGTTCCCAACACTCCACCCCTTCCTCTGGCTTGTAAATTCTTCCTGCCCCCTCTTCCTCTGTGTTCCCTGAGCCTTGGGGGGAAGGTGATGGACCTCATTTAGGGCTAAACACTCAGCAGTCGCTTTCTCTCAGCACTTAGACAAGTTCTAAGTTGCAGTAACTGTCGTCCACTACAAAAAGACTTTTCTCTGCCCAGAGTTGACAGCAGCACTGATCTGTGGACTTAGACGGCAATATTTATTTATTTATTTTTTAAAAAATATTTATTTATTTATTATGTATACAATATTCTGTCTGTGTGTATGCCTGCAGGCCAGAAGAGGGCACCAGACCCCATTACAGATGGTTGTGAGCCACCATGTGGTTGCTGGGAATTGAACTCAGGACCTTTGGAAGAGCAGGCAATGCTCTTAACCACTGAGCCATCTCTCCAGCCCAGACGTCAATATTTAATAGTAACTTCTCTACTAGGATCTGTGATGTCTCCAGCCACAGACTTTCCACGATACCATACATGATACCCTTCCCTCCTGTGGAATGGGCCTCATCCAGTCGGAAAGTGGGCAGGCACATCTTGCCTGGCAGGTTGGTGATGCACAGTGTCCACAGCAGAGTAAGAGCATAGGTGTCATCTCTCCCCTCTGAAGCCTTCATAACACTTCCCAGCACTGGGAAAGCTGGTCAGCAGGGAGACAGCTTCCGGTTTGTTTTCTCCACCAAAGCACGTGGCGTCTTCAGCCTTAGGGGCTTCCTTTCTAGTTCTGGTGGGCAACCAGCAGCAGTGCAATAATAGCCTGTGTTGTTTGGGGCTTCAGGGACCTCCCTGACCAACACCTTGTAAAGAGGTAGCCCACCCGATCTCTGAGTTGTTTTTCTTAATAGACTTATAGCTTCAGGGAAAGCTTTATGTATTCACAGAAGATAGCTGTTCAAACTTAATTTTCCTTTTTTTTTTTTTAGTTTTTTTTTTTTTTTTAAACTGTGTGTGTGTGTCAGAGGTTCTACTTCTAACAACACATGCTCAGAAACACTCCCTGCCTTTGACTCCAGAGGGTTCTGTGCTCCACTTCTGACAATCGTGCCTCCCTGGCCACCCAGGGGTGTATCCTAAGAGCACAGGCTAAAACATCAGCTGTCTAAGACTCTATCCATTGCCTACATTCAGTAACATAGACACCCCTTGCTGTGGACAATGTCCATGGTGAGACATAGGCCTTCACAAGGACACCTTTCCTCCAAAGGCAAGAGTTCTTTGTCTTCTTGGACCATCCTGTGGAGGATTGACTATAAGCCAGTCATCATTTCCTTAGAATAGTTAAGATATTTATTCAGTATTTGCGTATAGCTCTAGAAGAGCCGGGGGCTCTAGAGTAAGACTCTAGAGCAGCCCTTTTCCTGCCTCTGGTTTCTGCAGGACACATCTTGAACACCAGGGCCTTGAGTTCAGGGCTTCCCTTGCCTTCCTTTATGTGACAGCTCATAAAGATGCTTGAACTTGTGAAAATGGGACTAGGTTCCTGGAGTTCTGAGTGATGATTATTCCAGTCTGCCTATATATCTGTGCGGCCATGGGTAACAAAAATACACACATGGTAGTCTCTTTAGCATCTGTTTGGGACATGATAGGTGTCATTCATTTTTATTATGAGAAATGCATTAATTAAAGAACAAGTTTTGGTTAAAATATATACATTATTTTACTGCTTTTTAGTGTCCTCTTTGGGGAGGCGCATCAAGTTGAACCCATGACCTGCGAATGCTATACAAGTTTTCAACCACTGAGCTAAACCCTCAGCCCCCACTTTTAGCTTTTTAAAGTCTACTTGTAATTCACCAGCAATGTGAAAAGAATGTATCATGTGGCTTGCTTTACTTCCTGAGGAAAACAAGTACTATATCAAGCAGTCAACTGCAAAGAGACACCATGACCACAGCAACTTTTTTTTTTTTTTAAGATTTATTTATTGTGTTTATAGTATTCTGCCTGCATGCATGCCTACAGGCCAGAAAGGAGTACCAGATCTCATTACAGATGGTTGTGAGCCATCATGTGGTTGCTGGGAATTGAACTCAGGACCTTTAGAAAAGCAGATAGCACTCTTAACCACTGAGCCATCTCTCCAACCCTTATAAAAGAAAACATTTAATTGGGGCTGGCTTACAATTTCAGAGGTTTAGTTCATTTTTATGGCAGGGAGCATGGCAGTATTTAGGCAGTAAGTGCTGGAGAATGAGCTCAGAGTTCCGCATAGGGATCTGGATCTGTAGGCCACACAGAGAGACACTGGGCCTGCCTTGAGCTTTTGAAACCTCAAAACCACCCCCAGTGACACACTTACCCCAACAAGGCCACACCGACTAATCCTTCTAAGTAGTTCCAATCCCTGATGACTAGGCATTCAAATATGTGAGCCTTGGAGACCATTCTTATTCAAACCACCATAAGGGTTATTGGATCCAGAGGTTTTCTGGTAGAGTCCATAGGATCTCTTCTGTCTAGAATCATATCATCTACAGATAGGGCTACCTTGATTTCTTCTTTGCCATTCTTAACCTTTATATCTATCCAGAGTCTTATTGCTCTACCTATGACTGAACTCTTTATCAAGTAAGAATGGAGAGTGGTGGCTCCTTCCTCTCTCCTTCCTTGTCTTGTTCCAGGTTTTAGAGGAAAAGCTCAGTTTTCAGTATTGAAAATAATTCTGCCTTTATGTTTGTCTTGTATCTTTTTTTTTTTTTTGAGGTATGTATTGTCTGTTCCTAGTTTCTTCCAGACTTTTATCTGACTTTGTCAGATGTCTTTTTGTATCTTTCAAGATGGTTTCTATCCTCAAGTCTGTCTATGTGATGTCAGGATACATGGTTTGCAGTGTGAGCCAACTTTGTATTCTTAGGAAGAAACCTGCCTGGTTGTGATGTAGGATCTTCTTAACGTGTTCTTGAATCGACTGCAAGTACTTTGCTGTGAATTTTTGCATCGTGTAGTCTTTTTTTTTCTTCAGTCTTTATCCAGTTTAGGTATTATTTAGATAATACTGCATTTAATAATTTAGGCAATACTGTCTTGGTAGATGGAGCTTGGTGGTGTTCTCTCTGCTTGGTAGAGCTGTTGAGAACTGTTGTTATCAGATCTTCCTAAAGGGTTAGTCGGATTCAGTAGTGGATCCTTCTGACCTGGGGCTTTTATTAAGTTACTGCCTCAGTCTCGTTGCTCGTTATGGCCTGTGTACATTGTCTGCATCTTCTGGTTTTAATTTTGGTAGGTTTATACTTAGAAAATTTGTGCATTTCTTTTAGCTCTAAACTGGAGTATTCTGTGATCTCCTGAATTCCCCTGGAGTCTAACAAGCCCTTTTCATCTCTAATTTTATTAATTTACATTTCTTCTGTATGTGTTTTTTTTTTGTTTTGTTTTGTTTTGTTTTGTTTTGTTTTGTTTTGTTTTGTTTTTTTCGAGACAGGGTTTCTCTGTGGTTTTGGAGCCTGTCCTGGAACTAGCTCTTGTAGACCAGGCTTGGTCTTGAACTTACAGAGATCTGCCTGCCTCTGCCTCCCGAGTGCTGGGATTAAAGGCCTGCGCCACCACCGCCCGGCTTCTTCTGTATGTTTTGATAGGCACTTGTCAGGTTGCTAATCTCTTCAAAGAACCAGCTGTCTGTTTGATTCTGTGTTTTGGTCTCTTCATCTCTTTGGTTGTGGTGACCTGTCACCGATACAAACCCTGTGGTCATCAGTATCCTCTTGGGTGATGCCTCCAAGATGCTGAGGTTTTCTCGAGCTGGGGAAGAGGATGGCAGCTTGAACAGTTGTTCAATGTCCCTGCTGCCTTCTGCCCCCTCGAGGTTATTGTAACCTGGTGCCCTCTGGTGTCCTAGCACAGAGCAATATCTGCTGAATGCGTAAGTCAATCAGAACATAACGCAAGGTCCTTGACCTAGGAAAATCCTTTCCTGCCACCAAACCTGGACATTTGTGCCCAGTCATCTTCCCACTGCGCTTTGCCCTGGACTCCCCTCTGGGCTGCAGTGGGAAGACAGGAGCAAATAGCATCAGTCACCTCCTTCGCGGACTGAAGAGACAGTCCTGACTTACTCGAGACCACATTCAGTAGCCGGAAAAGAAGAGAGTCTCAGAAGCAGACACCGCCAAAGTGAAAATGGAGAGCTTGTTACAACTCTTGACTTGAGGCAGATCCTTTTCATCACCGTGTCCACCTAGTGCTGCGTCCATGGGCTTTGGCACCTGTTCCTTGGATGTGTTTTTAAGAGTACAGTATATTTTCTGGGGGCTGGAGAGATGGCTCAGTGATTAAGAGCACTGACTGCTCTTCCAGAGGACCCAGGTTCAATGCCTGGAACCCTCATGGAGCTCACAGCTGTCTGTACTCCAGTTCAAGGGATCTGATGATTATCCTCACACAGACGTACATGCAGACAAAACACCAATGCACATAAAATTTTATATAGTAATAAAATATATATATGAAGAATATGGCATTTTTTTCTTTAAAAACACAACTCTAGGATACTTTAGGGAAGTCAGGTAACTACAGAGGACAGTGCCAAAAATGGTGTGACTCGTTATGTCTTTGCCCAAGAAAAGTGGCAGAGCTAATGGGCCATTTCTGTCCAAGCCCGCGTGTGGGTAGAAAAGAAGGAATAGGTGCTTCCCTGCCTTTGGCTCAAGCAGCTGGGGCTTGTTGACCCTGTTTTTAAGTAGTCTGGCTGTCCTTTCTGCGCAGGTTCAGTTTGAGATTTGGGTTCTGGCTCCTAGTAGGACAAAAAGCACACTTGTGGCTGGGCATGGTGGAGCCTCCTAGTGGGAGCACTCTTGCAGCAACTGGGCATGGTGGAGCACACCTTTAGTCCAGCACTCAGGAGGCAGAGGCAGGCTGATCTCTGTGTGTTCAAGGCCAGTCTGATCCACAAAGCAGATGCCAGGAGAGAAACGCTGCCTCAAAAAAAAATCACACACAAAAGAAAAAAGGAAAGCAAGAAAGCACCCTCGTGAGGGTAGTTAAGGAGCCTTATAACAGAGGGCCTTGTCACAGAGGGGCCAGTCGAGAGCCCCCATCACCTGTGTCAACTTCTCAGCTGAAGACAGCCAGTGTGACCCTAGTGGAGCACATAAGGAGGCCACCATGAGGACAGGAACCTGCTTCAGCACTCAGGACAGGGGGGATGTAAAGCCTCCTGCTGCCCACACTGCTCCCTACTCAGGCCTTTATTTTCTCCCAGAGAGAAGGAAGCAGAAACCAGGGAGGGAAGGGTAGAGGTCACCTGTGGCAGAGGGAAATGTGGGTGATAGTTACTCTTCCACGGCCCGGGTTCTGCTCTGCGCACCAGCATGACCTTTTGGGCTTCTGCCGCTGAATTGGGAACCAAGTTTCGCCTGCCTCCACACTCCTTCAGGTGCTCTGAGCTCCTGCATCTCTGCCTGGTCTGCTCTGTTTTCCTTGTGTGCCTCCAAAGCTGCCAATGAGAGGCACTCTGGTTGGGGGCGGCTGGGGGCGGGGGTTGTACTGGGGCTGTTACACGTGCTCGTCTGCTGAATGTTGGACATTGACTCAGGCTGAGCCCCTCTGTCCCAGCAGGTTCATTGCAGAAGAGGCCACAGCCTCCGGGGCCAAGTGTGTGCTCACCCCCAGCCCAACCTGGATCATCGACCCCATCGATGGCACCTGCAACTTCGTGCACAGGTGAGGAGGGGCTGGGAGCTTGCAGGCTCAGGGCTCCATGTGGTCCCTGGATTTTCTTTTCAATGACCTAATTTTTGAAGACATAAATGTACAGTAGATAACTGGTCTTTTAAAAGAAAATCCTATCTTGACTTTTTAAAAGAGCTTTCCGTCAGGCAGTGGTAGCACACACCTTTGATCCAAGATAGGCGGATGGATCTCTAAGTCCAAGGCCAACCTGGTCTATAGCATAAGTTTCAGGACAGCAAGGACTGCACATAAAGAAACCCTGTCTTAGGGGTAGGGGTAGGGGTTCCGTTTGTGACTCTAAAGAATTCAGAAGGAAATTTTGTTTTAAAAATATTTTTTGCCAAACATGTTGGCACACGCCTTTAATTCTAGTGCTTAGAGACAGAAATAGGTAGATCTCTGTGAGTTCCAGGCCAGCCAGGGCCATATGGTAAGACCCTGTCTCATTTGTGTGTGTGTGTGTGCGCGCGCGCGTGCGCGCGCGTGTGCATGTATGGAAGTTTGGTACCACGCACCTGTGTGTATATGTGTGTGCATGCGTGAATGTGTGTTCGTGTGCGTGTGTGGAGATTTGGTGGCATGCACCTGTAATCCCAACACTTGAGAGATGGAGACAGGAGAATCAGGATCTCAAGGCCAACTTGAGCTACATTGAGACCCCCCAACACACCTTTTAAAAGTGTTTTTTTCCTAGTACAGGCCTATAATCCAAAGAGGCCAAGATGGAATCACAAGTTTGAGACCTGCTTTCCCCTATACTTAAAATGTTTTACTATACTTTAAAAACTGAAAACGTAATTGCCTATAGATGAAACTACGGCTTTAAGGTGTTGCCACTACAAAAGAGGTGGAGTCAGGAAAAGAGGCCTGAGTCTAAGGTACAGAGCCAGGATGTGCCAGTGAGAGCTGAGTGTCACTCCCAGGAGCTAACACATGAGTGCAGACTGGGCTTATGGGAGTAAGGCTGAAGGGCTACATAGAGGTCCCTGGCAGTGACAGGTATGGGAGCTTGTGCAAAGACCCAGCAGTACAATAGGTGACGTGACTTCCACAGAGGGCAGGTATTTTAACTTGCCATTCCCTGGAGTTGTTCTGTGTGGCCAGCACTTCCTCACCCCGAGACCCACACTCACAGGTGTGGGCTGCCTAGCTCTCTGACCCTTGTTGGCCTCCGTGCTGTACTTACCTGTAAAGTAGTTCTGAGTATACATTATAAGCATGACTGTGTAGTGACCGTTACCTTGAGAGCTCAGCCGTGCATGAGCAAGGGAACCCTTTTGATGCTGTGGAGTAGTGCCATCTGCTGCCACCAGGCTGTCACTTCACTAAAGCATAACCCCTCGGTGTGTTTTGCTGAGTGGGGTACCTCTCACTTCTGGGTTTGTCATCCGGGGTACTCAGAATAGGGGTGCAGTGTCCTATAGGGCATTCCCGCCAAGGGCCATATGTTCATGCTAAGGTCTGCTATGGCTCTGGTGTCCTTCTGGTCTCTAGTACTTCCTGATCTGCAGCCCTCAGGGGAATTGGGCTGCAAAGAGTGTCCTGAGAAGCAGGCTCTAGAGTTGACCTGGCAGTCCCAGTATGTGAAGGCCACAGCTGCAGCCTGTGACCTGAGCCATCTGAAAGCCAGCAGTGCTGGGCCCATAGCCAGCATGGCTGAGGGAACGCTGTGAGGAGCCTGCCTAGGAAGCCAGGAGGCTTGGCCTTGCCCTTCGGGGTTTCTGCACAGGATTCTGCTCGTGGTCCCACTTGGTATTTCTCCCTGTGGCTTAACAGTACTTGGTCTTTCCTTGCCCCCTTCCTGTTTTTTAAACTCCTATGATCTTAACACAAAGGACAGATTATTTGGAGACCCAGCAACAAACCGAGAAAACCAAAACCACAGCTCTAAAATAAAACTGTCTCTCTACCACTGACTCGCCTGCTGTTGCCTGCTTTGGAGCTCAGGCAGGACACAGGATGGGGGCGTTAGCACTACTGAAAGGCCGCATCTGTGTGGTGGCTGCGGTCCAGCGTCTGTGACGTCATCTACTGGGTCCTCCACATGCATTCTCAAGTAAGGGCTGGCCTTTTTCAAAGTCTATACCTGCTTAGGCTGCTGGGAGCCAGCAGTGTGGTTGTTACAATCATCCTAGTTAATATTATGTGGTCATTGTTACATTGTATCAGCTTTACCTCGGCTTGCAGAGCCCGGCTGTTGCTTTAAGTTAGCTATCTCACAGCACGGCTAGCTACGGCTGTTTATGTTGGAGGCAGTGGGTGAAACTGGAAAGTCATTTTGAAAGTCAAACCCAGCCAGAGCGCAGGAAGGTCCTTGTGTGTTGGATGGGAGCCTTCCCACAGCCACACCCACAGCTTCTGAGAACTGTGTCCCTGCATTAAGTGTAACCCATGCTGCTGTCTTCCCTTGCAGATTCCCTACTGTGGCAGTCAGCATCGGATTTGCTGTTCACCAGGAGGTAATGTAACCCTCCTTGTTTGGTTTCAACCTCTGCATTGCTCTTTAGCATGTACCTTAACCGTGACCAGTACATCCAAGTATGAATTTTTCAAATCCAAGAAAATAAAGAGTCACAGAAGATTTTTGTAGGGGTGTTGGTTTTGGGCTTATCTCCCAGGCTGGGCTGGCTCTTGTTAGTGCTGTGGTCTAGTCCCAGCTGCTGTGCAAAGCGATGTTCTGAGCAGATGGTCAGAATGAATCTCCATCTGACCCCGAGAGCGTGTGATCTCGTCACAAACAAGGGAGCTCCTATTTTTGGATGACATTTTTAATCTCAATATTCTATTCTTCTTTCCCTCCTGGCTATTAGTATGAGAATGTGGCCTTATCGGGATTCCCAGAGACTTTCTGAACCAAACCATAGCATGAGACCTGAGGGAAAGGCAAGGGCTGGAGGCTCATGCAGGAACATGGCAAGAGCCTTAATTCCTTGTAGTAGCATGAGCAGAGTTGGGGTCTCCATGTCTTCTACAACTGCCCCCCTTCAGAACAGCATAGCGTTGCCATCCTCAGTATCACCATACGTTCACCTCATGAGAACAAAAGTTTGCTCATACCTCAAAGCCCTTTTGGTGTAGGTTAGTAAAAATTTGAATATTGCCAGTTGGGTAAGGGCTTGATGAGCCGTTACTTTCTCTGTCTGGTGTTGTCACGAAGACTAGCAAGGGGTATCTAGAAAGTATTGCTGGAGAGCCACACACTGATGGGAAGTCCCCTCCGGCAATCAAGCCTGTCCTGTAGGGCTGGGTACCCATTTCTGAGTGGCTAAGCTTACCTCAGGGATACCTAAGACTCCGCTAAGGCATCTTAAAGCTGGGCCTGTGGGTCCTGACCCCACGCCCGGGGGCATATTAACTCCAGGTGATGAAGGTGGGCAGGAGAGGAGACAGCAGTGCTTGAGAGGGAGGCTCATCACTTCCACTTGTTGGGAGGTTTTGTCTAATTTGTCACTGTTGATTCTGCCTGCACAGGGACCCTCTCTGAGCTGTAACCATGCTCCCTGGGGCTGTCCATGGGTTCCTGGTTCCGTGGCCTCAATGGATGTGTGCTCAGCTCTTCACACACCAGCAACCTGGAGAAAACTTAAGCTGTTTTGTTTTTTTTTTCCAGTCACAGCCAGGGAGGGGAAGGAAGGGTAGAGGGTGATGAGAGAGAGGCCATTCTAAAGATTGAAACTTTCAATACTTTATTATGATAACTTTTTTAATTTTATTAGTATTTATACAGTTTTAACATGTTCATCTAAGAAACGGCTTGCTTTCATGTCCAGGTGTAGTTTGAAGCCGGCTTTTCTCCATTCCTTTTTGGAAGGCGGTTTCTGTCCCATTGTCATGGTTCTGGTTCCAGCTCTAAGAGGAGCCTTCGTTTTTTTACACCGATGTTACTTCCATGTCAAGGAGTGACGTGCGTCCGCTTTCTTCCTGCCCCTTACAGCTGGAATTCGGAGTGATTCACCACTGCACAGAGGAGCGGCTGTACACCGGCAGGAGGGGCCAGGGTGCCTTCTGCAATGGCCAGCGGCTCCAGGTCTCCAGGGAGACAGGTGGGGTTCATTCAGCTCCTCTCAGGTCATTTCCGATAGAGATAGGGGAGTGGGAGACGCCCAGTGTCACCGTTACACAGATGGGGGTGGCAAGAGTGCAGAGAGTTCTAGCTCTTTTTAGGGGTGCCATGGCCCTAGTAGAAATAGACACAACTTATTCCATATAGTGCCAATGCCTGAGTGGTCAGGAGCTTTGAATTCATTATTACCTCCTCCCCTTGTATGGTGTCATCTTTAAAGTGGCAATTACTGGTTACAGTTTGGTCTGGTGGTACTAAGAGAGTAGCCAAGAGGACCAGCAGAGCATCCGGGCACAGCTCAGCGGTACCCATGGCCACAGCCATTCACATTTGGTCTCTGACCTGGGTGTTAGAAGGGCAAGGACGGTGGGGATGAGCTGTGTAGAGAGTCAGTGTTTGCACGTGCCTCAGGCCTACCACCACGATCGTGGCTGTCTGTCCATGGAAAGGCTCAAGGACATGTTCGCTTGTGGGAGCTACACCCTGGAACTGCCCGCCATCAACATTGTGCCAGTGGGTGCTCTCCATCCTCCCTTTGTCCCACAGCGACTAAACGCGTATCTTTTTTGCCTATAGGATAGGTAGGATGGGCAACAGAGAAATGCCAGGATTTTCGTGTATGTTGGTGAGGTGGAGACATGGCAGGGTGCAGATTCAGAGAAGAAAAAAGGAGCCTAGAAGAGAAACAGCTGTGGGAGAGGTAGACTTTAAAACCCCCGCGCGAACACGTAATTGAGTCTGGAAAGGCATCGAGAGCGCGGGATGAAGCTGGTGATGGAGTATCTGCCCAGCATGCCCCGGTTTGCTCTGCAGCTCAGGACAGGACACGGGTGGCAGTCACGGCCTCGGCTCTTGTCTGTCTGAGTGTCAGAGGCTGCGCATCGTAAAGAGCCCCAAAGTCAGTCTCTGCTTTCTGTTTGCTGACCCTGGCATCGGTCCCAAGATGACAGCCCTTGGCTCCCAGCCTGTCTTTCACAGCCTCTTCCCTGTGCCCGTTGCTGGTTTATCTTCAGTTCCTTTCCATGTCACCTTCTCTCTGTTCCCCCACTGCTTCCTCCTCCCTGGCCAGCCCCGGAACCATCAAGGGCAGCACGAGCCTGCCTGTGAGGAGCTAGCTGACCGACTGGCTGTGGGTGAAGGCGCTGTGTGTGGTTGTGGAGAGAGGCTGGGAGAGCGTGTGTGCGTGGACCAGAGCAGAGGGAGTGGAACTCCCAGCAGGACGATTGGCCAGTCAGTGGGCCAGAAAGAATACCTGCCCTTTTCTCCCTCTCCCGGGGTTTAGTTTGGCTCTGGAGTGGTTTCAGTTCCAGCCATGCTGGCAAAAGGCATCCGTCCAAGCCTAACTGGGAAGTGCAGGGCGAGAAAGCCGATCATTAAACATGCCTGGGTGAACTTTGCTCCAGATTTCATTTGATAGGACACTCAACTATTCACACACCCGCTTCCTGGTTGTCTGCCTTCGCAGTTCGACCAGTGACTGCAGGCTCTGAGAGACCCACCCACCTCTGCTCGGGCACCTCCTAACCCTGCAAGGGGAGACTTGGTCAGGCTTCCACATTTCTGGGTAGAAAGAAGCCTGTCCCTAAAACTGCTGTCCCCACTGGTCACTCACCTCCCTTCTGCACACTGCCACACTGTGCCCTCACCCCGCCAAAGCACATTTGTGACTACACGTCCAGTGTGTGTGTTCTCAGCTCTGGTCACGGATGTCAGAGTGTTCTGGGCAGTACAGAGGCTGACGACTCCTGAGGCTATGAGAGTCAGGTAACCTCTCAGAACCCAAGCTGGCACTTCAAAAGCAGCTTCAGGTGGAAGATGGAGTGATTTGGGCGCGATCTTGGAGGACTTTAATCCCAGTTCTTAGGGAAGGTGGGAGAGGCGGGCCATTCTGGTTGCAGGACAGATTGCTAGACTACCAGAGCTATATAATAGAGAGAATCTGTCCTTTTTTTTTTTTTTTTTAAAGCTGTGACTGTAGGTAGCAGAGACGTGGTGGTACAGGCCTGTTATCCAGCATTTAGGAGGTGGAACAGGAGGTCTGAAGTCTTTAACTCTCGGGAAAGATACAAGTTTTCCAAAGTTGTCTTCTTTTGTTTTGATGTTTGAAATGGGCTCTCCTGATGAAGGCCAGACCTGCCTTGAACTTACAGCAGCCCTTCCACCTCTGGCTCCTCAGTGCTGGATCATAGGCATGCACTACCGCACCCGACACAAGCTCTCCTAGATGCCAAGCTCCGCTTGGATTTAACCTGATGATGTTGGTCATTGGTGGGCTCACATTTTCTTTCTCACTTCCAAATACTCAAGTCATAATAATTTTAGTTTATCAAAATCCTCTGACAGCTGGGCATGGAGGCACACACCTTTAATCCCAGCACTAGGGAGACAGACAGAGGCAGGACAGATCTCTTGAGTTCGAGAACAGCCTGATTACAAAGTGAATTCCAGGACAGCCAGGGATACACAGAAAAATCCTGTCTCAAGAAATCAAAATAAAAAAGAAGAAGAAGAAGAAGAAGAAGAAGAAGAAGAAGAAGAAGAAGAAGAAGAAGAAGAAGAAGAAGAAGGAAAGAAGAAAAGAAAGAAGGAAGGAGGGGAAGGAAGGAAGGAAGGTTGGTTAAACCGTGTCTTTACGGGGACTGGAGAGATGGCTCAGTGGTTAAGAGCTCTGAGTGTTCTTCCAAAGGACCCCAGGTTCACTTCCCAGCACCCACATGGCAGCTCACAACTGTTTGTAACTCCAGTTCTAGGGGACCCAGTGCCCTCATACAGACATACATGCAGGCAAAACCCCAATGTGAATGAAATAAAAATAAATATTTTTTTTAACCTTAAAAAAAAATCCTCTGGCTGCTTGCCTCCTTACTGTAAAGATTACTTCCAAAGAAAGCTCTTCTCATAGCTCAAGATTTAATGCATTTGCTAATGTTCACAGCTTCATGGTTGTGAAGGACACTGGCTGTTCTACCGTGGGTGACAGGACAACTCCATGTCTAATAGCTGGGATGGTGCGGCCGTGGGCTACTTTGGTGGGGACACCCACCTCCCGTGTTTGCTGCTGTCAAAGGCAGCCTAGCGAAGGGGACAGCCATACCCCAATTTAATGGGCGATGCTATTGGAGCAACCAGTGGGAAGTGTTGGGAACCACACTTTGAGAGTAGAAGCCTAGTTGACCCCTCAGGACGGGTTCATGAGAACAGTGCCGTCTGACTTCCTTGTGTTCAGTGCAGCTTATCATGGGCCTTTTACTTGTAAGTTTGTTTTTCTAGCAATAAGATCCAAGGCTTGCCTCTTCTGTGTCAAATGTCTAAAATGTTCCCCTTGTGTGCTGGCGCAGATAGTGTTGGCGAAAGTGAATAGTTCACAAATGGGTTTATTTTTAAGGCAGGATCCCACTGTGTAACCTAGTCTCGTAAGGTACTTTGGTTTTCTTCCTAGATGCACCTTTTTAGTGTTTTGTTAATTTAAAAGGGGTTTTTCTGGGGTGTCTTTTTGTTTGTTTCATCTCTAGACTACAGTAATTTTATTGAGGTAGACTTCAGAGCTGAGTCTGTTTTCCTAGGGACATGGTTCTTTGAATATTTCACCTCTTTTTAATTAAAAAACAAGTATTCTAGAGTTGTAATTGTTAGTATTTTTTTTTTCTTAACTGTGTTACTTTGTGTTCTGTCTTGGGGCATCTGTTGTAGGGAATTGGTGCCCTTTCTTCACGAGTCTGTTACGTGCAGATGCCCTCCTGGTCCAGAAGAGGGCGTCTAGTCTCCTGAAGCTGGAGTTACAAGTGGTCTCGAGCCAACCAGTGTGGGTGGTGGGAACCAAACTGTAGTCCTGGAAGAGCAGGAAGTTTAGCCCCTGGGGCTACCCTCTAGCTCCTAGCTTATGTTCTTTTTGTTCACGATCTAAAATAGTTTCCATTTTCCCCCTTAGCTCTGTGCCCTCTAATTTTGCTGTTTTTTTTTTTTTTATGCAGTCTTTTTCACACCATTTCTATTTTATGGGCAGGGTTTTCAAGTCTCCTTTTATTGACTGTCGAGATGGGGTTCTGCTCTTTTCGTTTACCCCTTTATAGCTGTGTGTAGGGTTCCCCCTGGTTTGCTGTAGTTCTAAAGCTAGAGCCTGCCTGTATAGACAGGAGCGAGGGGATGTGGAGTGTGGAAGGCTGTCTCGGCGGTGTTTCACAGAACAAGGCCTGCCGAGTAAAGTAACATGGTAGAGGCTGTTCCCCTGAGGCGTGAAGTCGCTGTGATTTCTACCAGAGCACCCCAAGTGTGCTCCTTCCTGCCTGCAGTGGGACCTGCTGAGGTGGGACCAGTTGCCCACGTGACACAGGGACAGGTTGCTCCTGACTTCCCCCAAAGTGAGTCTCAGTCATGCTCCTGACCCAGAAGCTAGACTTCCGGCTCAGGTACTGTCCAGCCCATCACAAATCTGGGTCCTTGGTGTGAGCACTTATATGGCCCTGGAGTGATGGCGGCCATGAGTTTCCAGGTGTCCGCCCCTCTGTGTCCAGATCGCAGCATGGATCCTAAGTCACCTCTATAGGAAGAGACCCACTCCTGTGATCAGAGAAGACAGAGGAAGTTCTTAAACCCTCATGGGAGGATGTATTTGATGAGGTCCTTTTCATCTTCAGACATGGAAGATTGCCAGTGTGGGATCACTTGACAGTGGCTGTCTTTATAAGCCGCTGGGTTCTCCTGAGGTCCGTGTGCTCCTCTGTACAGTAGGGTGCCCCTGAGAGGAGATTGGGAGGTGCTCCTCAGCAGCCAGGGCAGGGCAGTGACAGTTTGAATAGAGCAGGTTAGTGTTACCTCTGCCCGTCACAGAAGAGAGACACATGGAATTAGCCTGGGCTCAGTGTGTTTGCGCTGACGGGAAATTCTTTCTTGCAGATCTCGCCAAGGCCTTGGTTCTGACAGAAATTGGGCCCAAACGTGACCCCGATACTCTGAAAGTTTTCCTGAGCAACATGGAGCGGCTGCTGCACGCCAAGGCTCATGGGTACAGGTCCTCAGTCCCGTAGCCAGTGGGTTGAAAACCAAATGTGCTCTTGGCTAAACACTCCCAAGGGAAGTGAAGAGGCGGCACCGAGAGAGGTAGGACAGGAGGCTGCCGGCACCAGACCCAGAGAGGCGCGCCAGGCGCCATCATCCACGGAAGAAACAATGGGTCCCGCGTCCTTCTAGTCTGTGCTGGAGAGCCAAGTAACTAAGCTTGGGTCCCTGGACCAATGAGTCTTAGAGGTCTTGAAGAATCTCTCAGTGGACTTCTGTGGACCAGGGGTGTTTTTATTCCTATAGCCAGATACTGTGACTAAGGCAACTTATGGAAGACTTTATTTGGGTCTTATAGTTTTAGAGGTTTAGAATCCATGACCATCATGGTGGGAAGCATGGCAGCAGGCAGGCACGGTCCTGGAGCAACAGCTGAGAGCTCACACCTTGAAACAGCAACCCCAAGGCAAAGAGAGATGGCTGGGGAATGGTGTGTGGGCTTTTGAAACCTCAGAGCCAATACTTCCTCCAACAAGGCCACACCTCCCAGTCTTTTCCAAACAGTTCCACCAACTGGAGACCAATTATATGTGTCATGTGCACCTGGGGGCCATTCTCTCTCACAACAACAGTGTTCAATCATTTGATGTTCTGTTAGGGTATCATATTTATAAGCAGGTTGGGTCATATTCGTACCTAGACAGATGTGGTCTGTGGCCACAGGTAGACATAACTGCTAGGTAAACAGTTGTTTGTTTGGTTATTGTTTGTGTATTGGATTTTTGAGACAGGGTTTCCCTGTGTACTTTTGGCTGTCCTAGAACTCACTCTGTAGACCAGGCTGACCCTGAACTCACAGGGATCTACCTGCCACTGCCTCCCGAGTGCTAGGATTGAAAGCATATAACACCACTGCCCAGCTCTGTTGCTTATTTAATTCTCACATGTGCTTATGCCAAAATTACTTCATCGTCGTCTCCCCTTCATCTGTGTGGTAACCACCAGCCACTTGAAGGCCTACATGTAACCTTCTTGTGTTGAGTAGGGTAAACTTCAGGCCTCTGGCTGCACTGGCCACAGTTCACACTCAGGAGCCCCTGGTGACCAGGCTGAGTGGCACACTACCGTCATTGAGGAAAAAGTTCATCTACCCAGGCCTGCACTCTGTGTCCTGAGCTTGCTGGCAGAATCCCTAGCAAAGGGGTGAGGGGATGAGCATCGAGCGTGGCATGCCAGGTGCCGTCTCGCTCACCCACATCTGTCCTTCCCTTCCCTGCAGGGTCCGAGTGATTGGAAGCTCCACCTTGGCGCTCTGCTACCTGGCCTCAGGAGCCGCTGATGCCTACTATCAGTTTGGCCTTCACTGCTGGGACCTGGCAGCTGCCACAGTCATCATCCGAGAAGCGGGTGGCATTGTGATAGACACCTCAGGTAAGCTCTGTGGCCCCTGGCCACCCTCCCTACCAGAAGCAGACACTAAAGCGTGTGACACTGTGTCAGTGGATTCCCCCACTTCCTCTGAATTCTGCAGGTGAGACTACACCGGGGTGCACGGCGAGCGGTGGCCAACCAGAGAGGGCTTCGGTCCTGCCTTTCCCACACATGAGTTAAGGTCACTTGGCTAGTAACAGAAGGGGCAGCATTCCACGTTCACACCACTGTGTCACGTCCACCCTCGACCAGCAAGGAAGACGCAACACCCGGAGCTCTTCTTGCAGCAGTTTAGTCAGGACTTTATTCACAGCAATCTATCTCCTTCTCCTTCTCTTTCTCTCTCTCTCTCCTTCCGGGCAAACCTCTCCCGGCCCTTAAAAAGGCACAGGCCCGCCAACCCCGGATTGCCAGGTGGGCATTGCCCATACATAGGTCCACGCATATGCAAGCAGCTGACAATCATTGCGTGATCACAGAGAGCACTCGCTTTTGGGATCGCGGAGGGCAGAAGCCAGCACCATCAGGTGGCTCCACGCAGCTCTCTACATTGCCGTCAGGTGTGGCTCTCTACACCACTGACAGTTTCCATGTCTTCTCCCCAACAATGCGGTTGGTAGACAGCAGGTACTCCCCCGAGAGCTGCAGCCCGGAGTTGGGTCATCCCAGTACCCAGGAGTTCTGTCCTGCTGCTTTTGTGCCATGGAGTCCCAGTCGCTGGTCCTCTTGTTTAGGGCATATCTGAGCCCCATACGAATCTGCCCAACCACTCAGAACCCAAAGCCCCTCCCACCCCCCCTCCCGAGTTCTGGCAATTTTTTTTTTCTGGCAAATTTTATTAGACTAATTTTTCTTTCTTTTTTTTTTTTTTTTTTTT
>NW_026067979.1:995938-1030805 GCF_014885135.2 Alexandromys fortis | reverse complement strand
TTGAAGCCTGTCCTGGCACTAGCTCTGTAGACCAGGCTGGTCTCGAACTCACAGAGATCCGCCTGCCTCTGCCTCCCGAGTGCTGGGATTAAAGGCGTGCGCCACCATCGCCCGGCTAGACTCATTTTTCCTTCTTGATTCTCATTTCGAGTTTATCAGCGAAAATGCTGTGGCCCACTTTTAACTACTGGGTGCAGAAAGTGGATCTTCCATAGTCTGGCTTCCACCTTCATCCTGTTTGTCTTTTGAGAGGCTTGGATCTCCTCACAGTATAAAAGTGAAGTTGGCTGGCTTTGGCAGGGAACTGTACAGGACAGTCCTATACTAAAAAGTATCTCACACTCTGGGTTTTACCATTCAAGCACTCCAGGCCTGAATCTGTGTGTTTGTCATCACCGGCTGTGACGGCTCGGGTGGGCAGGCTTGGTCCTCCCAGATTTACTGAGAAGCACTTTGTCCTGCCGAGCCACAGCAGCCTGCCGTATGGTGAAATACAAACTTTCCACGCCCATCCTGGTCTCACCTGGTTTCTCATTTCACAGAACTGCCCTAATGCTAAGATGGGGCAGCCTTGGCCACGTTCCTACTAGGGCAGAGTAGGTAGCAAGAGTCACCAGCCAGGTTCATTTCTTGGCTGTTTGTTGGATCCCAGCCCCGGGACTCTACCTCAGGCCTGTGAGCTATTTTTTTTCTCTGCACACATCTGTGAGAAGTTGCCGAACAAGACTGTTGTGCAAGCTCCCATAACTCAGTTGTCGCTCTCCCTCTTTCCAGGTGGACCCCTTGACCTCATGTCCTGCCGAGTCGTTGCTGCTGGCACCAGAGAGATGGCGGCGCTCATAGCTCAGGCCTTACAGACTATTAACTATGGACGGGACGATGAGAAGTGAGGCTCAGAAGCTGGAACTCAGCAGCTCCCTGGGAAAGAGCTGTCTCCGTGGTGAGGGCTCCACGACAAACGTCTGCTGCAGCTCTCGACGGGACTCGGTGCTTAGCTGATCTCTCTCTAATCTCATGTAGCCTTTTTCAGGTACAAGTTCGGAGCCAAACCCAGATCTCTTGTGAGGTGTGCGTGAGTCACGCAGTCTTGATTGTTTTTCCAGAACGTAAATCTCAGGTAGTAAAGCTTTAGAACTTGCTCCCAGGTCCTCCCCTGCCTGTGGTAATACAGAATGCAATAAATCAGGATTACAGAGTCCTGCTCTTTGTTCCCCTCCGGCCTCTGGTTCTCAGGCTTCCTGAATCCCCACACTGTGCAGGCAAGTTACTGACGTCACCCCAACCATGGCAACAATGAAAACATTTCCCCTAAATATCAGTCTCCTGATCTACAGGCTGAATTTAATTGTGCATATAGATCATCTTTAGCCATTTTTTTTAATACTGCCTTTAGCGGACCTTCAGGGAGTAAGTGTGCTGTATAAAATTAAAATGATATATAATAGAACCTATATTGAAGCCAACATGTATTGAAAGGGGAAAAAAATGAGAAGCTGAAAAACAATACTAAAAATTTTTTTTCATTTTGGTTTTTCAAGACAGGGTTTCTCTGTGTAGCTTTGGAGCCTATGCTGGAAACTCCCTCTGTAGACCAGGCTGGCCTCAGACTCACAGAGTCCACCTGCCTTTGCCTCCTGAGTGCTGGGATTAAAGGTGTGTACCACCACTGCCCAGCTCAATAATAAAATACTTTGTGACAAATATTTTTTTAATCTTTTAGGAGTTGCAACTTTTTAAACAATGGGGTTTGGTTTTGGTTTTTTTGGGGCTTTTTTTTTTTTTTTGGTTTGGTTTGTTTTTTGGTGTGGGGGGTGGGTACTGGGATAGGATTCAGGCCCTCCTGCACTTTAGACAGGCTTCCTACCACTGAGCTACATTGCAGCCCTAAGCACCAGAATTCTGGTTCTAAGCTAAGCTATGACTCTAGACTGTTGTGTGACTGTAGGCACAGCCCAGGTGTCTCTGAAATATCTGTAAAAAAAAAAAAAAGAAAAAGAAAAAAAAACCTCAGGGCAACCAAAACAAAAACCAAAAAAACTCAGGGCATTTTTCTGTCTTGTGAGCCTGCCAGTTCCAAACATGCCGTTCCGTAGCTGCCGTCAGGGGGAGAGATGATGCTTTCCTTTCATGCTAGAAAAGACCTTGTTCTTTTCTATCTGGTTGTTGTTGTTGTTGTTTTGTGAGACCTGGTTTTTCTGTGTTGCCCCGGCTGTCCTGGAACTCACTCTGTAGACCAGGC
Source organism: Alexandromys fortis (assembly GCF_014885135.2). NCBI lineage: Eukaryota > Metazoa > Chordata > Mammalia > Rodentia > Cricetidae > Alexandromys > Alexandromys fortis. The sequence continues at coordinate 1,028,566 of NW_026067979.1, read as the reverse complement.
TGGCCTCAAACTCACAGGGATCTTCCTGCCTCTGCCTCCCGAGTGCTGGGATTAAAGTCACACGCAACCATGCCCAACACCTTGTTCTTAATTAGTGGGAAATTATTGTACTTCCCTTGTTTGACGCTAAAGTGAGCACTGTGCTTTTGTCAAGTTCTCTTTCTTTTTGAGGAGATTGTTACACGGGGTTGCACGGGCAAAAAGCAAAGCTCTCCATCCTTGGTCCTCCTGGGACAATCTCCCTGGTCTTTTCTAGTTCAGGCTACTAAATACTTCCAAACCCAGTTCAGCCATTTTGAGATGCCTTTTGGAATTTCTTTGCTTTTTTCCATCTGCAGATGCTGCTTTGTTTATCTGCGTGATTGTTTCATACATGTTCGTTCTGGTAGCACACTTTTTCCATAGGTGAATTGTTTTGTTTTGTTTTGTTTCTTTGAGACAGGATCTCATGAATCCCAGGCTGGCCCAGAACTTTCTACACAGCCAAGAATGGCCTTGAACTCCTGATCTCCAGCCTCCCACCTCCCCACTGCTGGGGTTACAGTCATTTGCCACCATGCCTGGCAATAAGATGTTTTCTGATTACCCTGGCAGGCTCAGCTTTGTGCCATTTCATTTTCTCAGCATATACTCAGAACAGCACCTAGAACATGTGCAGATACACAGGACATACCTCCCGACTCTTGACCGTGCATTGTGAGATGTAGTACTTAGTTAGGAAGATCTCCTGGGCTGAATGGTTATGGGGTGATCTTCAAATAAGTAACTGCAGGAACAGCCGCTCCTCAGGTCTTCAGAGCACTTAAGCTGTGTCTGCATCTCACTGACACTCAGTAACTGAGTCTAAACCAATTCTGAGCTGACATAATCCTATTGCTCCGAGAGAAACAGAGAGCTCTGGGGAACAGGGAAGCTGTGCTGGCTCACTTGCTTGTTTGCCCACTCACTTGCTCCTTAAGGGATCCGTTAAGAATGTAGCTGTCCAGATTCTTCTGTGGTGCTCCAAGTCAATAAAATCCCCACCCACCCTCCCACACGGGTCATTTTTATTTCTTTTCCACATAGCATTCATCTTCTCTGGTGGTCATCGAGTCCCGGCCTTCAGAATTCTCACTGGCTTCCACACACTTGCCCCTAACAGCATCTTTATTTCATCAGCTTTGAGGTAGCATCCTGTCCCAGCGGTTCTCCTCCCTGTGGGTGGCGATGACCCCTTTGGGGGACCGAATGGCTTTCACAGTTGGAAAACTCAGATATCTTCATTATGATTCATAACAGTAGCAAAATTGCAGTTATGAAATAGCAACAAAATAATTTTATGGTTGGGGGTCACCACAGCATGAGGAACTGTATTAAAGGGTCGCAGCGTTAGGAAGGTTGAGGGCCACTGCTCTCAAGGGTGCTTTGGGCCTGCCTTTTGTCAGCTAGCCAGATGATGAAAGCCCTGTCGTCCACAGCAGGGGTCGGTCGGGTGTGGGCCTGTGGTTTGGTTAGTGCCCCCTCAGGAAAGCCGCTGAACCTTCCTTTCCTAACCTGCCCTTACTGCAGAAGTGTCCATGGGCATCCTGAGAAACCATCAGGTGGATTTCTGGTTTTTGTTTGTTTGTTTTGTTTTTACTGAGTTTATCTCCAACTTTCCTCAAAAAGTACAACATGGTGTTCTGCACAACAGATTCTTCCCTGTGGTTCTCAACTAGTTATCACTGTGGTGTGCTGTTCTGTGATATTTTGATCGCACTGTTATGCTCCCGAGACTGCCAATAAAGTTTGCTTTGAATCAGAGGGCGGAGCTAGCTACTTGCTGACCAAAACTAATCATAGAGGTTTTGGAGGACTAAGGACAGAGAGGCATAGGAAGTAGGAGGGCGGGGCTTAGCAGAGAGTCTTGGCTTTTTTGAATTGGAGGGAGGGGCGACGTCATTTGTTTCTCCGCTGCTTTTTTGATCATTCAGGTTCTTACTCTGATACCTGACTCCTGAGATTTATTGATAAAGAGTAATTAGACAAACGCTTCAGTGTGCTGTGTCAGACGGATCAGGTTCTGCTTCATGAAGCAGAAAGGGAAACTGGTGAGGAACAGTGGCACAGTCTGTCCGGTTTTGTCAGTCTTGTCCGTTCTTTTAAAAACAATGCATAGCCGGGCAGCGGTGGAGCTTATCTTTAATCCCAGCACTGGGGAGGCAGAGGCAGGCGGATCTGTGAGTTCGAGGCCAGCCTGATATTCAGAGCTAGTTTCAGGATAACAAGGGCTGTTACACAAAGAAATCCTGTCTTGAAAAACGAAAATAATCCAAAGCTACAGAGAAACCCTGTCTCGGAAAAAAAAAAAAAGAAAGAAAGAAAATAATAATTATAATACATAAAATGTAAAAATTAATATTATGAGATACATGTCATATTTCAATGTATTTACATTATATAATGTTTAAATTCGTAAAGCATATTAGTGGTTTTCCATTTCTTTTATGAGAAAATATTCAAATGCTTTGTTGTAATACTTTAAAATGATAATGCTAACATTATATACAGGCACTTTACTGTGCACAGCTCTTTACTGATCTTTTGTTCTTGCTATTTAAACCACCTCCCACAATTCACTAGGATGGCTCACCTACTAGAGAAGCCAGAAATGCTCTTGTCAGGCTACCCTGAAACGTAGACAGGTTTTACCTGGTTGAAAAGCCATCTACAGAACCAGTGGTCGTAGCACACACCTCTGATTCCAGCACTCGGGAGGCAGCGGCTGGTGATTCCTTGTGAGTTGAAGGCCAACTTGATCTTCATAGTTCCAGGACAGCCAGCGCTACATCGCAAGACGTGTCTCAGAAGACCAAAACCAAAAAGTGAACAAATAAAATGGGGGGGTCTGCAGTACGCAGTACCCAAGCCGAGATGCAGGACAGATATCTCAGAGCCCATGAGGCCAGAGCAGTCACCACGGAGACTGCTCCTGAAGAGTACCTGAACCGGAGACTCACAGGAAGTATCTGCAGGAAAGTGGAGAAGAAGCTGGGGTAACTCAGCATGGGGAGACTTGAGATGCCACTTGACATGCCTTTGTTTCTACCTGTAACCGCCAATGTATAACAACCTCTCATGGGCCCATTCCCCCAGAGCCCACTGAGTGTAGATGCATGGTGCCCCGTGAGGCAACAGGCACAGGGTGGGAAAGCTACACAAGGACCAGCATGGAGGAGCCCACCAGGCTGCGTGGTGGCAGTGTGCGTGACCTTGGTACTGGGGTGGATTGGGTGAGAACCCAGAGCGGGTCTTCAGGTGGTGAGGAAGCAAGTGTGTAGGGTGGGAGGGGGAAACACTTTTAAGTGAGAAGCAGGAGCTCCCAGGTAGCAAGTCAGTGCCATTTAGGGAGACCGCTATCAGTGGTGATGGGTGTGTTCTCTCTGGCAGAAATACCAATACAGGAAGTGGGTTTGAGGCTCTCACGTGTCAGACTGAACAATGAAGTAAGATGGACCCCTGCCCTGTCTTAAGGTTTCTATTGCTATGAAGAGACACCGTGACAACCACAGCAACTCTTGTTAAGGAGAGCATTTAATTGGGTTGGCTCACTTATAGTTCAGAAGTTTAGTTATCATCATGGTGGGACATGGCAGCATGCAGGCTGATATGCTGGAGAAAGAGCTGGAATTCCTACATCTTGACCTTAGGCAACAGGAAGTGATCTGAGACACTTGAGTGGTATCTTGAGCATATATGAGACCTCAAAGCCCAACTCCGTAGGACACTTCCTCCAACAAAGCTACACTTCCTAATAGTGTCACTCCCTTGAGGGCCGTTTTCTTTCAAACCACCACAGGCCCCTTCAGGTTAACCCTGTTCTTTTGGTGGCATCATTATGCAGGGTCATTACACAAGGTCAACATTGGGAAAGCTGAATCGGTAAACTACTCCCTGGATGTTGGAGGAGAGAGATGTAAGGCTGTGGGTTGCTCTGGTCAAGTAGAGCATCTTCCAACCCTCCCCAGACGGCTATCAGCAGGAAGGAGCATGGCTTAGACTCAACAAAAGATACCCTTTTTCTCTCTGTCCAGCATCAGCTGGATCCTCTCTGCAGCCAGTTCTGGGGCTGTTCATTAAAACCAATCCAAAAAAGCCAGAATGGAACCAGGTGGTGTTGGCACCGGTCTTTAATCTCAGGAGGCAGAGGCAGGTGGATCTCTGTGAGGTCAGGGTCAGCCTGGTCTACAGAGAGTTTCAAGGCTGCATAAACCTTGTCTCAAAAAACGCAAAGCAAGGGTGGCTGGAGAGATGTCTCAGAGGTTAAAAGCATTGGCTGCTCTTCCAGAGGTCGTGAGTTCAACTCCCAGCAACTACATGGTGCCTCACAACCATCTGTAATGAGATCTGGTGCCCTCTTCTGGCATTCAGGCAAACATGTAGACAGAACACTATAATAAATAAAATTTTAAAAGTAACAAAAAAACAGCTCAGGATGGTGTGAAGCCATCTGCCTGCCTGGCTTCACTGCAACTGCCGGGTGTCCACATCTCCCTAGGACATTAGTGTGCCACAGCCTTTACCATCCTACCCCACCGTAGAGTATGTCTCAACAGGACATTAGTAACTGAGGGTCACATGGCACACAAACATGGAGTAGCAGTCTGGAACCAAGGATGTTTGTTTTTCGGTTTTCAACAAGGATTGACTTAAAGCCTTTAATAGGTACAGCTATTAAAGTGTATCTCCATGTAGTGTATGGGTTGTTTGTTTTGTTTTTCGAGACAGGGTTTGTCTGTGTAGCCCTGGCTATCCTGGAACTTACTCTGTAGACCAGGCTGACCTCACACAGAGATGTGCATACATTTGCCTCCAGAGTGGTGGGATTGAAGGCATGTGCCATCGCTGCCTGACTTGGGAGTTTGTTTTGTTTTTCATTTTTTCCATTTCATTTGACCTTCCAGAGATGGTAATGATACTAGCATTCATGGGGCAAGTTTACCATTGTTTAACCCTCTACGTGCTTTGGACTCATGTCTGTCTGCACACTGATTCCCTGGGAGGCAGAGGTTATGTCTGGACTGTACTGGGAAAACGACTCGTTACTAGTGGGCCAGGTCTGATCCAGGAGGGATCCTAAGTAGATGAGTCTGAAGAGGTTGCAGTCACATTAGGAACACCTAGAGACTGTGACAGGACAGACGGGCAGTTGATAGGGACTCCAGACCTGTGCTGTCTCTGTATGGGCCACTGGAAATGGGCTTGTCCAAAGATGTTGGGCCGGGTAGCATGGCAAGACACAGGGAGGGAGGGAGGGAGGGAGGGAGGGAGAGAGAGAGAGAGAGAGAGAGAGAGAGAGAGAGAGAGAGAGAGAGAGAGAGATTGACAGAGAGAGATTGACTGACTTTGCCTGGGGCGTTTAACTTTGTCCTGGCTGCGGTTGTCAGCTTTTTTCTTAGATTCTGTTTCATGGCAGCACTGAGGGAGGCAGGCGGGTTTTTAGGCCCTTTGGCAACCACCTAAACCAAACCAAACGGAGGGGTTGACCTTTGGGGTCAGCTTTCCCCGAGAGAAGCAGAGAAGCCAATTCAGTCTTAGGACCCCATGTCCTATAATGTTAGAGTAAATAGTAGCAAGCAGCTTCCAGCGCCTCTAGGGCCAGGTTGTCATGTCCCTACATGGTGCCACACTGTAACTTTTGGCGCGCCAAAGCTATGCTGGGATGGGGCGTTGGGAAGCAGCTTGTTGGCTTTTTCCTCGGTATTCACGGAGCTTCAAGGGGCAAGGTGATTCCTTATTGTTGGTTTTAGTAGATGCAACCTATTGTCCTTAATGCCGGTGGCCTAACTGGTAGTTTTGTCGAGAGCTCTTCATCCTAAGGGAAGCGCGCCCTCTGTTGTCCGTGATGGTGAACTGCACCACGCTCTCCAAACCACAGCTTCCTCTGGCATCCTAGACAGGGTGTTTGTGTGAGGAGGGTGAATGCCCCTGGAAGAAGGGAGATCATAGCAGCAGTGATCCCCTGTATCGCTGGGTACATAGAGACAGTTTTATGACAGATTACATGCCGTTTTGTGATGTGTGATAGATCGTCTCTGAAAAACCAAATAGAAGCCATGTCAAAAATGTGTGAAATAAGAAGTCTAGTAAGAAAAATAAAACTTGATTATTCAGAGTGCACTTAAGTCTTTAGTTGGTGGTGGTTTTGTTTTTGCTGTTGTTTGGTGGTTTGTTTCTGATCAAGGTCTCTCAGGTAGCCCCAGCTGGACCAGAGCTTGCTCTATAGAGCAGGCTAGTTTCAAACTCAAGGAGATCCAGCGCATCTAACTCCTGAGTGCTGGGAGTAAAGGCACGTGCCACCATGCCCAGCGTAACAGTCTTATCCAGTTGTGAACTCCATGAGCTGTAATAATGAGTAGCCCAGCAAGATGTGTCCCTGGGTCCAATCGTGGCATAAATGTCAGGGGGGTAACCAACTGCTTTGTGATCGGGTTTCAGGTCCACTCTACAGGGGGAAATGCATGCTTAGTAATGTAAATCTGACCAAGAACTCGTGGTTGGGGAACTTCTAGGTGCCATGGTTGAACTACTGCTGTTGTTTTATTAAATGGATATCTAGATTACTACGGCTCTCAGACCTACCTCAACAGAAGTTTCCTTGTGTAGTAAATGGCAGTTAATACAGAAACTCATGACTAACCAAAATGCAGAGAATATGTGTCTGAGGAGTGAGTGCTCAGTCACAAATGGGACATCTACATCACACCCTGTGGCAGTTCGGATGTAGGTGGCCCCATAAACTCATAGGGAGGGGCATTAATAGGTTTGACTCTGTTGGAGTAGATATGGCCTTGTTGGAGGAAGTGTGCCACTATGGGGGTGGGCTTTGAGGTCTCCTTTGCTCATGTTTTGCTCAGTGTTTTATGTGGGAGGTCCTTCTGTTTATGTGTTCTTATTGGTTAATGAATAAAGCTGCTTTGACCTAGTAGGTCAGATTATTGCCTTGCTGGAAGAGAGAGAGAAAGAGAGAGAGAGAGAGAGAGAGAGAGAGAGAGAGAGAGAGAGAGAGAGAGAGAGAGAGCGGAGACAAAGAGACACCATATAGCTTCAGAAGGAACCAGATGCCAGAACCTTACCAGGTAAGCCACAGCCTCCTGGTGATACACAGAATAATAGAAGTGGGTTAATTTAAGATGTAAGAGCTAGTTAATAATAAGCCTGAGCAAATAAACCAAACAGTGTTGTAATTAACATAGTTTCTGTGTGATTATTTGGGTCTGGGCAGCTGGGAATGAAGAGCAGTCTCATTTACATAATGATGCTCGCCTTCTGAGGCATGAATCCAACTAAGAAAGACCTAAAAAAGCTTTAAAAAAAAAAAAGGCTTCTGGACCCACAAAAACAGGAAACAAAATACAGCCCCCGCTTACACAGTGTGACGTTCAGTTCACTTCCTGTTGCCTGCAGGTGAAGCTGTAGAACTCTGAGCAGTGTTCCCCGCCATGGTGACGATGGACTAAACCTCTGACGCTGTAAGCCTCTCAAACGTTTTCCTTTATAATACTTGCTGTGGTCATGGTGTTTCTTCACAGCAACTGAAACCCTAACTCAGATACACTCCCTTCCCCAAAGCTAGGGAACATCGGGAAGGAAGCAGAAAGATGGTAAGAGCCCGAAGCTGGGGAGGGGACTGGGGCGAAGCCGTGTTCTCTGGACGTGGCAAGGCTGTTGCGTTCATGCACTCTCAGCTGCTGTGGTTTCTGTTATAATCTTAATAGAAGGAAAGAAAAGCTGTACAAGATGGAGCCACTCAGCATTCTACAGTGGAACAACCAGTGACGGAGGATCCACCCCTCTCTAAAGAGCTATTGCAAATGATGGCTGTTAGAGCGGGGAGAATCTGTTAGAGCGGGGAGAATCTGTTAGAGCGGGGAGAATCTGTTAGGGCAGGGAGAATCTGTTAGAGCAGGGAGAACCTGTGAGAGCGGGGAGAATCTGTTAGAGTGGGGAGAATCTGTGAGAGCGGGGAGAATCTGTGAGAAGGGGGAATATGTTAGAGCAGGGAGAATCTGTTTTCTTTAGGATTCAGTCCTGGTAGAGCAGTTCCATAACCATGCATATGGGCAATACAAACTAGACTCAGTGAGTTATTTGAAAAAATGTATCTGAAGTCTGAAAAGGACAGAGGTGAATCTGAGTTATGGGGAGTGTGGGGTGAGTGTGATCAAAATACATTGTAGTGAAGGAGCACTCCATTTTAGAAAGTCCCTAACTAGGGGGTGAACACAGGCCAGCAAGGTCATAAAACATCCAAGAAATGTGCCAGCCCTGGTCAAAGTGGCCCCACCAGGGTGTCCAAACAACATCTGTTTGCATCTGCTTGCTTCAAACGCCCTTGTAGATACCTGATTAACCACTGTTTTGACTGTGGTTTTTTTTAGAAGACTTATTTATTATGTATACAGGGTTCTTCCTGCATGTATGCCGTCAGGCCAGAAGAGGGCACCAAATCTCATTATTGATGGTTGTGAGCCACCATGTGGTTGCTGGGAATTGAACTCAGGACCTCTGGAAGAGAAGGCACTGCTCTTAACTTGAGCCATCTCTCTAGCCCTGTTTTGACTGTTTTAAAATTCCCCTATATCCCAGCCAACGAATTCAAAAGTTGTATACTTTTACCCAATCCCAAAATGCCAAGGCTTGTGCCACCCTGTTTGCAGTTTTTCCCTTTAGAGACCCATTACCCTGAGAGGCGGAGCCATTTTTCCTCCACCAATGCTTCCGTGTGTTGGATCGCGGTCCAAGTTATCTAACTTGTAACCAACAAACCCCGATGTGTTTGCATCGGATACCGGCTCTGTGGTGGTCTTGTTTGGGGGTCCCGTGACATGGGCACAACAGTAGCATGTATGAGCGTCCCCAAGAGGTACTTTTCAAAACAAGGACAGCGGATCAGCAGTTAAGAGCACTGGCTGCTTTCACAGAAGACATGGATTCAGTTCCTAGCACCCACATGGTAGCTCATAACTGTCTGTATTTCAGTTACAAGGGAGCCAATGCCCTCTTCTGGTCTCCAACACACTATAAACATGTAGTTCACATACATGTGTGCAAGACCCGTTATGCATACAATAAAATGTAAAAACACACACAGAGGAAAGGAGTAGACAGAGAACTCTTGCAACTGCGGGTTCTAACTTGTGTTCCACTCAAAATCCTCATCCTGGGTGGTCCATTTGGGGACGACACATTTAGAACCCGTAAAATACCTGCTCACACCGCTCTTGGCCTGTATTGACCAGTTTACAACATTCCCACACCCCGTTACCCTCTCTCCAACTGAAATCTTTTTATTTCTTTTCTTTTTTTCTTTTCTTTTTTTTTTTTTTTTTGAGGGGAGCTGTTTTTTTGTTTGTTTTTGAGACAGGGTTTCTCTGTGTAGTCCTGACTGTCCTGAAACTAGCTTTGTAAACCATGCTGGCCTCAAACTCACAATAATCCTCCTGTCTCCACCTCCTGAGTGCTGGGATTAAAGGCCTGTACCACCACCACCTGGCAGAAATCTTGTCCTTGCCCCTAAACCCCACTTCACTTTCATGACATTCATTTTGTGTGTGACCCAGTTAAACAGGGCCCCTTGCACGAACGTGAGTAGGGCGTTATTTACCAGAGTATGGGCAACTCCATTGAAAAAACTGGCGCCTGCTCCCCCAGCAAATATTAACTGCCAATAGTCAGTCCCTCGTGGAGGGGGAACTCACAAGCCCCTCTTCCATCCAGGTGGCTTGTTAGTAGCCTCCATCTTGAGCAGGTACCCACAGCTACTGTTGAGTTTGAGGGCGGTGAACGTGTCATATCTAGAAGACATCTCCACAGCACCTCCACGTGTTCCCTGAGCCTCCAAAGGGATGATAAAGACATCCTGGATAGGGCCAAGCACGCAACAATCACTTCTCTGCAGTCTGATAGGTTGTGAGTCCACTGTAAAAAAAAAAAAAATAGTGTGGGGGGGGGCTGGTCTTCTCCAAACCAACACTGAATGTAGCACGGATCTATGGGTATATGGGTATACGTTTAAGTGTTTATGTCAACTTCTCAGAAGCTAAGGTATCTGAAAGGAAAAACTCAGTTAGAATGCCTCCCTAAGATCCATCTGTAGGATGTTTTCTTAACTGGTGATTGATGGGGGTACTGTGAAATATTATTTTAACTGGGCAAAGATGTGTTACATTTGTTTACGCTGTGGAATATTATTTTAACTGTATAAAGGTGTGTTACATTTGTTTACGCTGTGGAATATTATTTTAACTGTATAAAGGTGTGTTACATTTGTTTACGCTGTGGACTGATATTTTAACTGGGCAAAGATGTGTTACATTTGTTTATGCTGTGGACTGTTATTTTAACTGGGTAAAGCTCTGCGTAGACCTGAGCTTCAGGTGATCAGCTTCTGTGAGCCCAGCCTGCCTGTGTCCGGAGCCTTTTCCCTTCTCCCTCTGCCTCCCTCTGCCTCTGACGCTGACTTCACAGATGGTCCTTCTGAAGAGCCCTCCTCCTTTGAACCCTTCTCCCGGGCTCCCGGGGCAGCATGCCTCTCAGGTGGCTCTGATCTGAAGGTACCTCTGGAGCAGGTATGGATGGAGACTCCATGCCCTGTGGGTCTCTGAGCTGCCGGCACTGGCTGGGAGTTGACCTGGTGCCAGGCAGAGGACTCTGAGCTCAGCAGCTTGAAGGCACAGTGGGATATGTGCAGGGGGCATCTGGGGTACCCCTCCACAGGTTCAGTTCTTGGCTCCTAGGAGTGATGCTGACCCTAACCTCACCCCCAAACTTGTTTTTAACTAATTAAACTTTACCACTTTTACAAAAAAAAATTTCACTTAGTTTTGGAAACTGGAAGTCCAAACAGCATGGCATGGATACTGGCAATGGGCCCTCTTGCCTTCATCCCCTCATGTCAGGTAGCATTGGGAGCACATAGGGGACCAAGAGGCCACCTGATAAGACTGGAAGCTAAAAGATATGCGCTTCACATCCCTTCTTAGAGCATTCATCCCCCCCCTAACTGACCTCACCTCTTAAAGGGTCCCTTGCCCAGCATCGCCACTCTTGAAGCTTTGGGAAGCACAAAGCACAGGCAGACCCCAGCAATTATCAACTAGCAACAGGGTAGAAAGAAATAAGGGTTGGAAAGAGGAGAACTTGGCTGCTGAGGGGAGGCTCCAGGATCCGGGGGGAGGGGGGGTGTTACATAAGAGATCACCTTTGTGCCGGATCTTGAAGGATGGATGCCATTTAGACAGGACAAAAAGCATTTCTGAGAAGAAAAAGTGTTATAAATAATACAGACTCATAGGCTGGAGAGATGGCTCAGCAGGTAAGAGTATGGGCTGCCTTTCCAGGGGACCTGGGTCCAATTCCCAGCACCCATATGGCAGCTGACAACTGTCTGTAACTCCAGTTTCAGGGGACCTGACACTTTATGTGGACATATGTGTGGGGAGATGTGGGGTCTCCATCCAGTCCCGAAGGGATAGGAGTGAAAATATAAACAGGAGCTTGAAGCTTCCTGAGCCAACCAGAGTGGACGTACACTCAGGGATGAGCTTCGATTGGCTCCAGCTGACTCCCAAGGCCTGGCTCAGGTTCAGGGACTCTGCACTGGGGGCTGTGTACAGGGCATGAGACAAGGAATGACTCATTGTTCTGACAAACTCTGAAAAGCCTTACCCATGAGTTACACTGTAGCTATAACTGTATCTTTTCTAGAGTGCTACAGAACACCCAGCTCTGATACAAGCCATCAGAGGTGTTTGGAAGGCCCCAGGCCTCCCCAGAGGTGTCACTGACAGCTATGGCTGCAGGTACGTGCAGCACAGAATGTGAGGTGTTGGATGGTGGTGGCAGAGTAGACAGCAGGCGAGAGAAAACCCAGCAGAGCTCCCGAAGTGCTCGACAAGCTATTGAACCAGCACTGTGGTTAGCCCTACCAACCTACACCCACCCAGGAAGGGTTAGGGTGTTGGCTGTAAGCAAGTGTCCCCTGAGGGTCAGTCATGGGTCTGGGCAGCACCCTCTCCCTAGGGCTTTCTACCCCACTGCCTCACCCCACCCCCCAAACGTCAGAAGGCCACTTGAGGAGCCAACCAGGTCAGGAGTGAGCGTTGTGTAAGGAGACCACAGGGTATGAGCGCCACCTCTTCACTCCTTCCTTTGGAAAAGAACAAGGCACTGCACGGTCAGGGTCACTGTCAAGCCTGGTGCTAGCTGAGTGATCCCCATCAGCGAGGCCAGTGCCCAGAAGAAAGGGAAAAGTGACGAAGGACAAAAGTCCGTACTTCCCTGGTCTCTTATTTGCACAGTCACCTCCATGTTCCCCATAGCCAGCAGGAGGAGTCGGCCTACGAACAGCTCAGCCCTAAAAATGAAGGACAGACTCACAGAGATGAGTGTTGATGGCACTGCGCTAAGGGAAATAAGCCTGCCTGTGGTCGGAGCAGTCAGACCCATAGAGACATAAGTTGGGGGGCGGGGGTTGTAGCCAGAGACTGGGTATGGAAATGGGGGCTGCTGCCTAGTGGATGAAACAGTTCCACCTGGGACAATAAAGGATTTTGGCAACTATGCATAATAAATGAGGCTGTAGACCCGGGATGACTGGTGTAATGCTTTTACATACGTGCAGGAAAAACACCCATACATATAAAATAAAAAGAAATACATTCAAAAGTGTTCTGCCGCTGAGCCACATCCATGCTGCCTTCTGTGAAACAAATACCTGTGAGTGTTAGAGTTCCTGGGTGATTGGAGAGCTGTGCATTTAATTCTATTGGTTTTAAACTGCCAAGAGGTTTCCTAAGTGGTTATACCATTTTTGTACTAAGATCTTTCCAAAACAGAAACTATTGCTGGGGCCTGCGAGATGGCTCAGCAGTTAAAGGCGCTTGTCTCACAAGCCTAATGACCTGAACTGAATCCTCAAACCAGGAGGTAGTGATGTGTGCCTCTAATCCCAGCACTGGGAAGGTAGAGGCAGGCGTATCTCTGAGTTTGGGGCTAGCCTGGTCTCAGCACAGAATTGGAGACATCTCTCCACACGGTGTGCAGAAGTCAGAACAGCAGCGGGTCTGGTTTGCATGTTTGCTACAGGTCTGTGGCCTGTCTTTTCATTTTCCTCTTGGATAGCAGTCTGAATCTTGGCATCCCCCACTCCACTTTCTTTTTCTTTTATGAATTATGACTGTACTTTTAGATACAGCTAAGAAATCTTCTAAACTAAACTTTGTCCTCAGGTTTCCTGTTTACTCTGGGCTGTAGTCTGGTACTTGGCTAGTGTGATGATTTGAATAGGAATGGCTCCATAGACTCAAGTGCTTGAAGGCTTGACCCACAGGAAGTGGCACTGTTGAAGGGGTGGCCTTGTTGGAGGAAGAATGTCGCTGTGGGAACGGGCTTTGAGGTCTCATAGGTGTTCAAGCTAAGTCCAACACAGTTTTTCCTTCCCCTGCCTGCAGATCAAGATGTAGAACTCTCTGTTGCTTCTCCGGCACCAAGTCTGCCTGCACACCATTGTGATAATCCCAGACTAAACCTCTGAAACTGTAAGCCGCCACCTCAGTTAAATGTTTTCCTTTATAAGACTTGCCATGGGCCGGGCAGTGGTGACACACACCTTTAATCCCAGCACTTGGGAGGCAGAGGCAGGTGGATCTCTGGGAGTTCAAGGCCAACATGGTCTACAAGAGCTAGTTCCAGGACAGGCTCCAAAGCTACAGAGAAACCCTGTCTCGAAAATAAATAAATAAATAAATAAATAAATAAATAAATAAATAAATAAAAAGAAAAAAGAAAAAGAAAGAAAAAAGAGTTGCCACCGTCATGGTATCTCTTCTTCACAGCAATAAAGCCCTAAATAAGACAGCTCACATTTGTAAGGCCTGGCTCCCATTGCTGGCATTAAAAGCAGTAACTGAAACAGCAGCTGGGACGGTGCAGGCCTGAAAGCCCTCTGCCCTTCAGGAGGCTGAGGACCGTGAGTGATACCAGCCTGGTTACATGGTAGGAATTTGTCAAGAGCAAAGCAAGACGACCCTTTGCTGTTTGTTCAAGGGTCAGTATCAAGTCTCACGTCAGCCAGGGGCACTGAGTCTCAAATACGGACACAAAGGAAATCTCCCTCTCACTTTCTTTCTAAATCTTTCCTAGGGTTATAGTGTATGTTTAGACCCATGATTTACTGGGAGTTGGTTTTGTGTATGGTTGGCTCAGCAGGTGAAGTCACTTGCCTCCAAGTCTGATGACTTGAATCTACCTCCAGGACACACGTGGTGAAAGACGCAACACCCACACGTTGCCCTCTGACCTCCACGCATGCACTCATGGCACAGGCCCCCACCTCCAGGTTTCCCCCATAAAATAAAATTCAAAAATAAAAAAATGCAAAAACAAATTTTTAATTAATCTTTGGCTTTTCAAGACACAGTTTCTCTGTGTAAAAGACCTGGCTGTCCTGAACTCACTCTGTAGATCAGGCTGACCTCAAACTCCCAGAGATGCCCCTGCCTCTGCCTCTGCCTGTACCTCCCAAGTGCTGGGATGAAAGGCGTGTGCCACCACTGCCTGGCCAAAAATTGACTTTTTAAAAGGTATGGGTCATAGTTCATTTTCAGACACAAAGCCTCATTCCAGTGGCCTTGCTGCCAGAGCCTGTTCCTTGCCCGCACTCTGTAGAAGGTCAGTGCATGAACGGTCTCTGAACTTGTAGCTTCCTTCCGAGCCATAACTATTTCTTTCGCCAACACCACACACACCCTAGCACTGTACCTCACAGGAAGTCTGGAAACGGTGGAGTGAGCCCTTCCCTTCCACTCTGTTCTTTTTCAAAATTGCTCGGCTCCTTTCTTTTCCATAGGAAGTTTAGTGTCAGTTTGTTGGTTTGTCTCTTTAAAATTATGCACGCGTGCACACACACAGACACACAAAGTGTGGGTGCCAGCAGAGCCCAGAGGGCATCAGATCCCCGGGAAGTGGAGTTACAGATGGTTGTGAGTCACCCAGGGTGGGGTCTGGAACCTGAACCCAGATTCTCTATAAGAGCAACAAATCCTCTTAACCACTGAGCCATCTTTCCAGCCCCTGCTGCCACCTTTTAAAGGTTAACTATTGTGGGAACACACCACACTTTGCTCACGTATCTGTTGGTGGACATGTGAGCCGCTCCTGCCTCTTGGCCTTTGTGGATACTATGAACATTAAACTATGAGCATGCTCACACGAGTGTTAGCTGAGTGTCTACTGTGAACTTTTGAGGAGAGTCCTAAAAACAGAAATTGCTAGTGACGTAAGGTTTTTTTTTTTTTTTTTTTTTTTGGCTTTGTTTCTCATCGTGTTGAGGTTTGAACCCAGCACTCCACGGGTATAGGTTAGTGCTTTGTCATTGAGCTCCAGCGTCCAGCCGAACACATTCCGAAGAACAGCCACACCTTCCCCGGGGCAGCTGCGTCAGGTTCATTCCCCTCAGCTGTGCGGTGTACATTCCGGTTTCTTCAGATTCGCTAACACTTGTTATTTTCCTGGCTTTAAAAAGTGCTCTCGGGAGGCAGAGGCAGGTGGATCTCTGTGAGTTCGAGACCAGCCTGGAGCTAGTTCCAGGACAGACTCCAAAACCACAGAGAAACCCTGTCTCGAAAAACAAAAACAAAAAAAAAATAAAATAAAAATAAAAAGTGCAGTCCGGGGAGTGGAAAGGGTACCTCGCTGTGGTTTCGATGTTCATTTCTCTAGAGGCTTGTGTTGTAGCTGAACATTGTAGTTAGTGCTTTCTTTCCGCTGTGACCAAATGTCTGACAAGATGCAGTGTAAGGGAGTGTTGACTTTGGCTCCCAGTCTAGGGCGTCACAGTGTGTTGTGGTAGGAAGACATCGCGGTGACAGAAGCAGGGGGCGGCTGGTCACACCGTCTCCACAGTCAGCAGAGAGCAGAAAGGAAACTGGACCAGACTACCAAGCCACAAGGGACACCCCAGTGAAATACTGTGTTGACAGAATTTGTTTACAGGTGCAAACAGCACGGCTCACACTATGGACCAATGGAAACATCTCCAAGTTTCAACAAAGGAGATATTTAATAAGCATTGCTATACGTGTGCGATGAAATAGCATGCAGTAGTTTAAGTCCCCGCCTCCTCAGAGGAAGGGCTACATACCGCTGTTAATGTAAAGTACAGTGCTGAATATGATGTGCAGTGCCATTTATAGAAACAAAAGGATAACGCCACACGCAGTGCGCATCTGTATCATCCAATGGGTGGGAAAACAGCAAGGTTTCCACTGAACTGAGAGAGCAGTAAACAGGGGCCCGGAGCCGCTGTTGGACGTGGTCCAAGAAGACGCTTGCTCCATCCGTAATGTCTTCATGAAGGTGGGCAGTGACAGAATGCCACACAGACTGAGAGAAAGCTCTTCCGGCCAGGCATGGCTGTTCATGCTGGGGAGGTGGAGGTGGGAGTTCCAGGGCAGCCTGGGCCGCACTAGATCCTGTCTCCAAAAGGAAATCTCTTGGAGCCGTAGAGATGGCTCAGCAGTAAAGAGCACTAGCTGTTCTTCTAGAGATCCTGAGTTCAATTCCCAGCAACAACACGGTGGCTTACAGCCCTCTATAATGGGATCTGATGCCCCCTTCTGGCATGCAGGCGTACATGCTGATAGAGCACTCATACACAATAAATAAATCTTTAAAGAAAAAAAAAAAGGAACGAAAGAAAAGGAAGAAAGAAAGAAAGAAGAGACACAGAGAGAAAATTTAAAAGACCAGGACATTTGTATGAGGAAAGCAGAGCTCTGTGCTGGCATGGCCTGTTCCTTTGCCCTTCTGCTCAGTTGAGGAAGATGGGGTATCCTTCACAGAGGCTTCTCTGGACACGTCAAAGACAAAATAAATAAATAAATAAATAAATAAATAAATAAATAAATAAATAAATAAATAAATAAATAAATGACACCTCGTACTGAAGTCAGTAGCAAAGAACACCACCGTTGTTCCTACACTTGGAAGGAAAACAAAAATCCAAGCCAGAAACAGCAACAACCTGAAAGGCGCCAAGCAATGCGAGCCCAGAACCCAGGGTATTAATAGCACCCACTGAGGGTCTGCCAGCTGCCTGGATAACCTTTCCTCCAGCAGAGCAGGCTTCCAGCTGGAGCCCCAGGGACTTGTGGGTGCTGGCACACTGCTGGTGGGTGGGTCATGTGAGCACTTTAGGCAAGAGAGGCCATGACCTCCATTAGATGTATGTGACCTTGAACCCCAAAAGGTTGCAGGCCTCTGCACAGGGGCTGTGATAATATCCACTGCCTGTAGTAGTTTATGGTATTGGATTGGTTCCTATGTCTACGTTCCTGGTCTTAGAACCCAGCACCTCAAGCACACTAGGCAAGTGCTCTACCACTAAAACATATTCCCAGCCCCAGTAGTAAAAATTTGACACAGGATCTCACTATGTAGCCCTGGCTGTTTTGGAACTCACTCTGTAGATAAGGCTGGCCTTGAACTCACAGAGATCTACCTGCCTCTGCCTCCCAAATTCTGGGATTAGAGGTACCACCATACCTGGCTCCCCATATTAAGTTTTAAAGCAGGATATGCACAAATTTGTGAAGATACTAATTCCTATTTTATTTTTTTTTTAAGATTTGTTTATTTATTATGTATACAACTTTCTGCCTTCATGTATACCCGCACGCCAGAGGGGGATGCCAGATCTCATTACAGATGGTTTGGAGCCACCATGTCGTTGCTGGGAATTGAACTCAGGACCTCTGGAAGAGCAGACAGTGCTCTTAACCACTGAGCCATCTCTCCAGCCCCACTAATTCCTATTTTAGAATCCTTGGCATAGTGGAAGAAATAACTGTAGAGAAGAAGGGATCTTTGCACAAGTGTCCCGACCACGCCCACCTCTGCACCCTGCCTTCCCCAGCCTTCCTCACCCACATTTACCCCCACGCTCACACTCAAGTGGGACAGTGGAGGTGACTGTCTTTACCTTGTTCAGAGTGTAACTGGCCTCAGGCCGCGTATAGGATTCGAACCTAAGCTAGTAGTAAGAGAAGTCAGGTACAGTGAAGCCAGCATGGTTACTTTGTCCTAAGCCCTAAATATGCCTTTCTTCCCGTGGTGGCTGGTTTTGTGTGTCAACTTGACACACAAAGGACATCAGAGAGGAGGGAGCCTCAGCTGAGGAAATGCCTCCCTGAGATCCAGCTGTAAGGTATTTTCTCATAGTGATCAGTGGGGGAGGACCCAACCCATGGTGGGTGGTGCCATCCCTGAGCTTCGTTCACCTTCAATTGCTGTGAGATATCATGACCAAAAGCAACTTGGGGAAGAAGGGTGTTTATTTCTGTTTACATTACAGCACGAAGGCAAGTCAGGGCAGGAACTCCAGGCAGGAACTGAAGCAGAGGCCATGGAGGAGTGCTGCTTACTGACTTGCTTGCTTTCTTTTATTTGACTATTTTGCGGCTTTGCTTTCTTATGCAACCCAGGACCACCTGCCCAGGGGAGGTGATGCCCACAGTGGGCTGGGCCTGCTCACACAGATCATTAATCAAGAAAATGCCCCTTCTCCTGCCTAAGCCAGGTGGTGTTGGCCGCAAAAGCCTTTAATCCCAGCACTCGGGAGGCAGAGGCAGGCGTGCCTCTGTGAGTTTGAGGCCAGCCTGGTCTACAAGAGCTAGTTCCAGGATAGGCTCCAAAGCTACAGAGAAACCCTGTCTCGAAAAACCAACAAGAAAGAAAGAAAGAAAGAAAGAAAGAAAGAAAGAAAGAAAGAGAAAGGGAAGGGAAGGGAAGGGAAGGGAAGGGAAGGGAAGGGAAGGGAAGGGAAGGGAAGGGAAGGGAAGGGAAGGGAAGGGAAGGGAAGGGAAGGGAAGGAAAGGAAAGGAAAGGAAAGGAAAGGAAAGAAAAAGAGAGCAAATGCCCCCACAGATACGCCCATAGACCAGTCTAATGGAGGCACTTCTCAGTCTAGGTTCTCTTTCCAAACGATCCTGGGGTCAAACTGACCCCAAAAGAAAACAAAATAAACAACAAACCATAGTCAATGCACTTAGCCATAGGACTTCAGGTAGCAAGGCAGGAGTCAGACTCAGAATTCATTGTTAATGCAGTTGGTTACTCATACGAGCTAAAATCCGAATAGACAGTTCCTAAACCACTAAACTTTCCCTGAGCGTCGAGCACCTCTCTTCTCCTTGACAAGCCCCACAACTGAGAAGGTGCCTGTCCTCTGCTTCCAGTAGGGACCTCCCCTGAGCAACAGCTCACACAGTGGGGGGTGGTGAGGGGCCACTCCTGCTTAACCTCCACTCCAACCCAGAACTGAGCTGTTCTCATCTCTCAGGTGTTGTGTTGCTTCTCGGGACACCCAACTAAAAATACCAGGGGCCTCGCCAGCTCGTCCCCTTTGTTATCACCATGTCCTTGAAATGCCCCAGCCTACCCTCACGTCCGTGCCCACTGTTGGCACCCACGATGACACTTGGCATCTTTTATTTGGGTCACTGCAGTTCCTCCCCTACCTAGTCGAATCTCCTTTCTCCCAGTCCATTACCTTTTTTTTGGGGGGGGGCGGGCATTCGAGACAGGATTTCTCTGTGTAGCCCTGGCTGTCTGACCTGAAACTGAAATTCACTCTGTAGGCCTGGCAGATCTCCAACTCACAGAGATCCACCTGCCTCTGCCGTGGGCTGAGATTAAAGGCTTGCGCCACCGCTGCCTGGATGCACCAGCTTTCTTAAGCCAAGGTCTGAGCAGGCCATGCCCCCTGTCTGCAGGCTCTCCACCACTCCCCCTGACCCACACCTATCAGCCCTGGACAGCTTTCCAGGTCACTCATGTTCCATGGAGCTTCTACTCTCCCTGAAAGCAAGGCAGGACAGTCTTGCTGCCTCCCCGCCTCCAGCTCCTCCTCCATTTCCAGCTCCTTCAGCGTCAGCAAGTCACTGCGTCTACGCTATTCCTGCCCCAGCAGTCAAGGCAGTTACGTCATCACCTGTCGCCAGGTGCCTTTCCACCATCTGCTATGTGATGTGTGCACCCCTTAAGTCTCCAGACACAGTCCTCTCTCTTGCCTTTCTTGTCTCTTACTCCTCTTGCTTTCCCGTCTGTCTGTCTGTCCGCCTGCCTCTCTCATGTCCCCACTCCTAGAGGACCTTTCCGAAGCTCTTTTACTCTCCCCCTCCCCCAATAAACTTCTGGCACTAACTCTATTATGAATGGTGTGCTTGCTTAGTGGCATACCTTGGCAGGGCCTGCACAAATGTGCCCATTTCACCTTTTTTTTTTCTTTAAACATCACATATGCCGTTGGAACTGAATTCCTCTCCGTGTTCCTTTTGCTGTTTGCATTCAGGTTTTATGAGGCAGCTCATTTGTTCTTTTGTGTTCAAGTCTAAGTGACTTGTGAGCCAATCAGGTCGCTAGACTCCATGACCTTGACGGTTCTCACTCCCAGTGCCTTGTGTATTTATAGCAATTACCCTGAATGGTTAGGGCATAGACTACAGACTATCATTTTTGTTAGGAAGGATCCCAGTGATCTTCGGGGAAGTTTTCTCGTATTTTTATTAGTTTCCTTATTTGAGAATTCCAAACGTTGTATAATACATTCTGGCTACTCTCTATTCCCTGCCCTCTCCTGTCTCCCACTTACCCTGTCGATCACAACCCCCTCCCCCACATCAGTTCCGTCCCCAGATTCATGTCTTGGTTTTGTTCTGTGGGCCACTAAGTTAAACCAGGACCATCTGCGTGACAATCAGGTTGAAACTGTCCATTGGCGCCTAGTGGGGCTGTCAGAGGGTGCACAGCAGTGAAGACAGGGCCCCCTGAAGCCCTCCTCCAACCACGCCATCCATGCCAGATATGAAATCATTGTGCTGTGAATGGAGAGAGAGAGAGAGAGAGAGAGAGAGAGAGAGAGAGAGAGAGAGAGAGAGAGAGAGAGAACGCACAGTGGGTCGAGTGGGCTGGGGGACTGTAAGCCAGTTAGCCGCACCCATCTATAGCCTCTGCATCAGTTCCTGCCTCCAGGATCCTGCCCTGTTCGAGTTCCTGTCCTGGTTTTCTTCAGCAATGAACAGCAATGCCTAACAAATTTTTTGGTTTTTCGAGACAGGGTTTCTTTGTGACTTTGGAGCCTGTCCTGGAACTAGCTCTGTAGACCAGGCTGGTCTCGAACTCATAGAGATCCGCCTGCTTCTGCCTCCCGAGTGCTGGGATTAAAGGCGTGCGCCACCACCCCCGGGCACTCAAGGCTCTTAAGACCGTACAGGCTCCCAGGCTTCCCGCTTTTGTTTTCTTTTGTTTGTGTTCTTGTTTGTTTGGTTTGGCTTTTTGAGACAGAGTCTCTACATAGCCTTGGCTCTCCTGGAACTCACTATGTAGATCAGGTTAGCCTCAAACTCACAGAAATCCTCCTGCCTCTGTCTTCCAAGTGCTGGGATTAAAGGTGTGCGCCGCTAAGCCTGGACCTTCCCCTAGGATTTTATGTGAGTGCTGGGATCCAAATTTCCATCTCTCCAGCCTTGTGAGATTTTTTTTTTTCTTAAGGAAATGCAGATTGCTGGGAGTAGTGACACAAACCTTTAAACACACGAGGGAGAGGCGGGAGAATCTCTGTGAGCTAGAGGCCAGCCCAAACAAGTAAAGACTTCAGAGCGCTGAGGGGCTCTGAACCCGACTGACCAGATACCCTGTGTGTCTGGACATTAGAAATTCTCTACAGTAAGGCATTTTCCTAAAGGTGATTTGAAGTGAATGGTCCCAGGTTCTCAACTCCTAGGTGAGGTATCAGTAGGAGGGTGAGCTAATGACCTCAGGTGGCTTTGTCCAGCCCCATAGTCCTGGGCTGGACAGGCCGCTCTGTGAGCCTCTTGCAGGGCGTTCACCGGAAATAGCTTTTGGCTTCTATTTTCCTGCAGGTCAGGTGAGGTTTGTTGACACCAATGACCCCCAAAGGAGGAGCAGTCTTTGCTCCGTGAAGTAGAGGACTAATGATCACGCCTGGAACACAAGCTCCAGCGACAGAAAAGAGCTTCCAGCAACTCCCTGTTCCAGAGTTTACAGCTTGCGAAGAAAGTCAACATTGTAGCGGATCTCTGGCGCATGCCCATCCCCTCGAGGCGGTGGTGCAGCCTGTCTCGCTGCGAAGAAACCCCTCCTGGCCCCATCAGTTTTCAGCTTTCCTTCCGTCTCTCAGAAGCGAACCTAGGACTCTAGTAATGAATGGTGGCAGCCGGATGCTTCCTCCACTCCCTCTACTTACCCACAGGGAAGCCCTGGCACCTCCGAGAACCCGAAGTGCTGCGCTTCCGCGTATCCCGGCAACTTCCCTGTCCCCCCGGGAAGTCGCTGGCCAGCCGCCCAGCCCCGAGTCGGGCGCTGGAGACTCCAGCCTGAAGACCGCGGGTTGGGGCACTCCGCTCGCCCCACGCACAACTGCTTTTTCACTGTCAAGCGACGCCGCTGGCATTGGTAATGCCGCCAGTTACCCCTGCCTCCAAAAGAGAAAGACAAACAAACTGACAATAGCCACCAACACCATCAAATCTGGGGTTCCAGAGCCCTCGGTACCGTTTGCCCACGAAGGGGCGTGGCCCCGGGACCCAGGCGTGGGAGCCAGAACTGTTTGCTGCTCACAGAACCTCAGATTGTCGCCAAGGTCCGGGCCGGGTCGGGTCAAGTCGGCTCGGGGCGGGGCGGACAGGGCAGTGCTTTTAAGAGGCCAGGCCTGGGGACGACGGAACGACCCGCGCCGATGGAGACCGCCATGGACTACGCGGGAGCCCTCCTCAGGCGAGTGCAGCCCGCGCCCCCCCTGGACCCGGGGAACGCCGTTTGTCTCCATTTCCTCTGCTCCCTGGGTCCTCCTGCCTCCCGAGTCGCTCTCACCCCGTGCGTTCTCTTGAACCCCGAGCTCCTCCTCTTTTGCACACCCCATCCGTCCCCTGCCTTCGCTCCGTTGGTGTGGTCCCCCTACAAGTCCGAACCGCCAAGACTGCTCCCACCCTCACCAGCCAGTGCCCACCGGCTCAGCAGCCCCGAAATCCCTCCCACAGAGGGCCATTTGTGCCCGGAGGGTCACTCCCGAGGTGCGTGGGAGTCCGCGAAACGTGACAGCGGTGAACGCGCGCTGTGGGAGAGGCTGCGCATCTCTTGCAACTCCTACGGACCGCGGCTACAAGCCTTAGCAATGTGTCCATGCTGAGGGGACAGGGCTCCTCTGGGTCTTGGGTCTGAGAACAGAGTTGGGGTTCAAGGGGAGAGTCCCAGCTTAGGTTCTTGAGGTGAATGCGGACTCTGCCTACCCAGGGGAGGCTGGGCTCTCCAAGTTTGTGAGAGCAGTTTTGGCTCCTAGCCAACTCCACATCTAGGCCTTGCTCAAGCCATTGGCATCACTCCCCTTCGGTTTATCTACATATGCTGATAGAACATTCTAGTTCTTGACATTTTGAGGCAGAGGGTTGTGTGTCTGTGTATATCTAGGTAAGAAGAGACAGAGACCCAGAGAAACACTGAGACAGAGATGTGGAGACAGAGACAGGGAATGAGAGACAGTGAGGATGAGAGACAGAGATAGAGAATAACACACAGAGAGAAAGAATTAGAAACATATAGACAGAGAAAGAAAAAACTGACAGACACACAGGGTTTCCCTTCAAGGCCCAGCCTAGCTTAGAACTAGCTATATAGGCCAGGCTGGTCTCGAACTCATAATCCTCCTGCCTCTGGTTCTCTAGTTCTGATGACTGGCTGGCTTTCAGAGTCAAGACCAGCTCCATGGCAGCGACTCTACAGAACAGTGAGATCTTGATTCTCTAAAGATGGTAAAAGTACGGCCAAAGGATGAAGAAGCCCAAGTGCATAAAAATAGGGGCGCCACAGTGACAGACCTCACTGTGGGGAGAAATATGGATGAGGAAAAGTAGGGTCGCCAAACATGGGTGCTCCAGCAGCGTGTGAGACAGGGTCATTTCACGAGGTTAGAAAAGTGGCTACCAAAATGAAAAGGCTGATCCTCTGGGATCATACCTGCTTCCTCAGGAAACAAATTAAAGCCTTAACTTTAGGGTTTGGGGGATTTGTCAAGGGTCCCAAATAGCACTGTATTCCAGCTATCAGTGGCAGAGGATGTGTGGGAGGAACATCGGTGTTTAAATGTCGTGGGACAGCTTCACAGCCTGAGAGCAGCCTTTTGCCAGGTTTCTCAATTCCGCCTGCAGCCCCACCTCCTCACCCCGACCTTCCCCTGTAGCTCCCCAGTTTCCTCCACTCCCGTCTGTGCTTGTTCTGGGAAGCCTTGTTTTCCCCCACCCACTTTGTCCTGCCGCTCACACTGGTCCAGGGGCTTCTCTTTGCCGCCGTCACCACTAGACATGCCATCTGCCCTCACCCACACTTTTAAACTCCAGGACAAGGGCGATGGACCTGTGGTTTTCTTCAAAGGCCGAGGTTTACGGATGTTGGTGTTAACTAAGCAGTTGCCAGTTGGCCTCAGAGTGGGAGGCATGAAGGCTCAGCTTACCCTTGGGTCTAACTATACAACAGTTCATTGAAGTCCAAAATATTTCTGGGTGACGCCTCCATGGTGTCATGTGTGAGGTGGAGGTGGCTCTGAAAATCAAAACACTGTAGAAAAATGATCTATGGCGCCGTCCATTCCATCCTGGCGGGTCCCTGGAGCTCGTGCCTTTTTGTTAGGGACAAGCTTGCTTAGGTTCTCAAAATAATCTACCTACTTCCAGACCAGCCTGCTCTGATCCTTTGGCATCACTCGATTTCAGCCCAAACTGGAAGAAAACAACCTATAATACTTGCTGAAGGGAAAAGGGTCTTCTCCCCCTTCTTCCCCCGCTTCCTTGAAATCCCACCCAGGCTAAAGAGTCACAGGCAAAGCCCACTGCTTGTTCTTTGTGGTCTTGCTGTATTTCTGCTTCCTTTCAGTGAGTTTAAGCAGCCCAGTCCACTACACCATAGCTGTCATTCATTAGTTAATACCTGGATTCTCCCAGGGAGGTAACTTTATCAATAGACACCTTATGAAGAAGATAGATACTAGTTCTGAGGGTGTGGCTCAGGAGTAGTGTGCTCCATTGGCTTGGAGGAAGCCCTGAGCAGAGATGGGAGAGAGGAGAAATACCTCCGTGGGTGTGGGGGGGGCAGTGTCTGCTGCACACGTCCGAAGCTCTGGATTCAGATCCCAGTACCCCCATGTAAAGTCATGCATGATCATAGGCACCCGGGACCCCAGCCCTGTAGGAAACAGAGACAGGAGGATGGCTTGGGCTCACTGGCCAAAGACCTTGTCTCAAAGGAATCAAGCAGAGAGACTGATAAAGCAGGACACCCAGTGTCCCCCTTTAGGCTCTGAGTATGCTTGCAGACATGTGTACACAGACCATGTACACAAAGTACAAGTTCTTCTCTATCAACTTTAAATTTTTATTTGTGTGTATCTGTGTGCACTTTAAGTGTGTGAAATGCCTGCAGAGGACAAGGTGTTTGGGATCCCCTGGAGCTGGGGTGACAAATAGTGTGAGTCACCTGATGTGGGTGCTGGGACTCAAGCTCCAGGTCCTTCTCAAGAGCAGTATGTACTCTCAACTGTCATCTCTCTGGCCACTGACGGCACATGCTTAAACAGTTTGTGGATGGCTTGTGAACACTGGTGAGAAGGAAAGAGCCCGGAGTCTTCCAGCAAAACGTCAATATCTGTAGGTTTTGATTATCACAGACATTCTGCTTTGGCCAAACTCTGAAGCTGATATTTACCCTAAAGGGCAACATGAGCATTTGTAATGATGTATGTCATGATTTAGATCTGTGTCTGGACGCTACTCAGTGGTGCCGCAAGTGACTAGCAAGTCCGAGAGAGTTAGGAGACTTTCCTTTTATTTATTTATTTTTTTTTGCTTTTCACATTTTTTATTGATATGTATCGAGCTCTACATTTTTCTCTGCTCCCCTACCTGCCTCTCCCTTCCTCCCTTCAACCCTCCCCCAAGGTCTCCATGCTCCCAATTTACTCAAAAGATCTTGTCTTGGGGGCTGGAGAGATGGCTCAGTGGTTAAGAGCATTGCCTGCTCTTCCAAAGGTCCTGAGTTCAATTCCCAGCAACCACATGGTGGCTCACAGCCATCTGTAATGAGGTCTGGTGCCCTCTTCTGGCCTGCAGGCATACATGCAGAAAGAATTGTATACATAATAAATAAATATTTAAAAAAAAAAGATCTTGTCTTTTTATACTTCCCATGTAGATTAGATCTATGTGAGTCTCTCTTAGTGTCCTCGTTGTCTAAGTTCTCTGGGATTGTGGTTGTATAGGCTGACTTTCTTTGCTTTATGTTTAAAAACCACCTATGAGTGAGTACATGTGATAATTGTCTTTCTGTGTCTGGATTACCTCCCTCAAAATAACGTTTTCTAGCTCCGTCCATTTCCCTGCAAATTTCAAGTTGTCATTATTTTTTTCTGCTGTGTATACTCCATTGTGTAAATGTACCACATTTTCCTTATCCATTCTTTGGTCGAGGAGCATTTAGGTTGTTTCCAGGTTTGGGCTATGACAAACAAAGCTGCTATGAACATATTTGAGCACATGTCCTTGAGCCATGATTGAGCATCCTTTGGTTATATACCTAAAAGTGGTATTACTGGGTCTTGAGGAAGGTTGTTTCCTAATTTTCTGAGAAATCGCTACACTGACACCCAAAGGGATTGTACCGGCTTGCATTCCCACCAGCAATGCAGAAGTGTGTTCCCTTTTCCCCACAACCTCTCCAATATAAGTTGTCATCAGTGTTTTTGATCTTGGCCATTTTTGCAGGTGTAAGATGGACTCTCAGAGTTGTTTTGATTTGCATTTCTCTGATGACTAAGGATGTTGAACATTTCCTTAAGAGTCTTTCAGCCATTTTAGATTCCTCTGTTGAGAGTTCTCTGTTTAGGTCTGTACTCCATTTTTGTATTGGATTATGTGTTCTTTTGGTGTCCAGTTTCTTGAGTTCTTTGTATATTTTGGAGATCAGACCTCTGTCTGATGTGGAGTTGGTAAAGATCTTTTCCCATTCTGTAGGCTGTCGTTTTGTTGACCTTGTCCTTTGCTTTACAGAAGCTTTTCAGTTTCAGGAGGTCCCATTTATTAATTGTTTCCCTCACTGTCTGTCCTGTGGGGTTATGTTTGGGAAGTGGTTTCCTGTGCCAATGCATTCAAGTATACTTCCCGCTTTCTCTTCTATAAAGTTCAGTGTGGCTGGCTTTATGTTGAGGTCTTTGATCCATTTGGACTTGAGCTTTGTGCATGGTGATAGATCTGGGTCTATTTTCATTCTTCTACATGTTGATATCCAGTTACGCCAGCACCACTTGTTAAATATGCTTTCTTTTTTTCCATTTAGTATTTTTTGCTTCCTTGTCAAAGATCAGGTGTTCGAAGATGTGTGGATTGATATCTGGGACTTCTATTGGGTTCCATTGGTCCTCCTGTCTGTTCTTATGCCAATACCAGGCTGTTTTCAGTACTGTAGTTCTGTAGTAGAGTTTGAAGTCGGGGATTGTGATGCCTCCAGAAGTTCTTTTATTGTTCAGGACTGTTTTGGCTATCCTGTTTTTTTGCTTTTCCCTACGAAGTTAAGTACTGTTCTTTCGAGGTCTTTGAAGAATT
Organism: Alexandromys fortis; assembly: GCF_014885135.2. Taxonomy (NCBI): domain Eukaryota; kingdom Metazoa; phylum Chordata; class Mammalia; order Rodentia; family Cricetidae; genus Alexandromys; species Alexandromys fortis. The sequence goes on along the minus strand of NW_026067979.1, from coordinate 1,000,883 downwards.
TTTTCTGGGATTTTGATGGGCATTGCGTTGACTCTGTGATACTTTCCCTTTTATAAGGAACTTGATTTGTACAGCGGCTCTTCCAGTTCAGAATCTAGACTTAGCATCATCTGCTGCAAGCAAACCTCCCAGGTTTCTGTTTCTGGCACCAAACCTCCTTTTAGAATAATGTTGCAAAGTGTTCAAGGGCCCTTTATACCAAGCATTCCGCTAAGTCATTGAGAATAGACGCGGGTCAGGCAGCCCGTGTTCAGACTTGTGCTCAGGCATGTTCCAACTGTGTGTGCTGCCTACAAGGAGCCACGTCGGGGGCTTGGCGATGGGAGCCTGCTTTGCTGACACTTGCCATTGGGCCCAGCTACCTTTGGATGCTGCCCCACGGGCACAGACACCTTATTAAGTCTGATGGGCACTTCCTAATCATCGCCTCCTCTCTCTCCTTGCCAGTGTTTGAGCTTACCATTACCTACCTTAATGTTCTCACATATTCTTGCCCTTGAGGTGTTGTCTGAGGAAGTTCTGTTCTTTACTACTCTCATTTTCTGAGTAACTGAAACACACAGCAGCTTCCATCACTGATAACACCACAGTACAGCTGACCTCCACACCCATGGCATCTGCCCCAAGGATTCAACCAACTACAGGGGATAAAATAGGTGATGATTGATTGATAATTGATTGATTTTGTTTGGAGAGGGGGTTGGTTGCTTTTCTTGATACTAAGTCTAGATTTCCCTATGTAGCCCAGGCTGGCCTCTAACTTGTGATCTGTCTGTGTCTGCCTCTTCAAATACTGAGGATGCAGGCATTTGGGGCCACGGGCAGATATGTACCACCTGAAAGTGCAGGTGTACAGCACCTGAGGGTGCAGATGTGTGCCATCTGAGGGTGCAGGTGTGTGCCACCCAAAGATGCAGGTGCGTACCACCTGAAGGTGCAGGTGCGTACCACCTGAGGGTGCAGGTGTGCACCACCCAAAGGTGCAGGTGTATAGCACCTGAAGGTGCAGGTGTGTGCCACGTGAGGGTGCAGGTGTGTGGCACCTGAGGTTGCAGGTGTGCACCACTATTTCCGGCTCGTGAAAATAGCTGTATTTTTCAGTTGCACCTGTGCAGACTCTGTGTTTTCCTTCCCCGCTCTGTTATAAAGCAGCTCTTTACAGTGTGTTTGGTATATGTGTAGGTTCTACAAAGGCTACATCTTATACAAGGGGCTTAGGCATCAATGGATTTGGGGATACTGGGGCTTCTGGAACCCATCCCCTGAGGATACAGAGAGACAGCTGTATTTCTCTCTAGGACCTAGTTCCAGGGCTTTTCCTCCACCACTTTCAGTATGAACATCAGCCTGTGGGAAGCATACAAAGAAAACTTTTTAAAAATTTATTTATTTATTATGTACAGTGTTCTGTCTGCATGTCTGCCTGCAGGGCAGAAGAGGGCGCCAGATCTCATTATGGATGGTTGTGAGCCACCATGTGGTTGCTGGGAATTGAACTCAGGTCCTCTGGAAGAGCAGCCAGTGCTCTTAACCTCTGAGCCATCTCTCCAGCCACAAAGAAAACTTTTTATAGACTTTGGGGGGTTTCATGTGGTATGTGGAGCAGGTGGTAAAGAACTTACCAAAGGGACAAAGGACAGAGGGTATTGAAATATACTACAAAGAAGCAGCAGGCGCTCTCCCAGGTGTCTGAGAGGGACTGGAAGTCTTTCATAGATATAGAGAAGTTACTTAGTCATCTTGTGGGCTCTTTATATGGGGTCCGAATCTGGTGGACATTTCATTATCTTTTTTTTTAATATTTTATTTATTATGTGTACAATATTCTGTCTGTGTGTATGCCGGCAGGCCAGAAGAGGGCACCAGACCTCATTACAGATGGTTGTGAGCCACCATGTGGTTGCTGGGAATTGAACTCAGGACCTTTGGAAGAGCAGGCAATGCTCTTAACCACTTATTCTTAACTGGTCTTATTCAGGTACATTGGGTCACGGGAATCAGACTCCTTTGTAAAAGATGTAGGTCACTAAGATGAGGTCCCAAGTAGTCGTGGCCTTGACGTGAAACTGTGAGGATTTTGATCTTGGTTTTGGTCTTTTTTCTCTGGTGTAGAGATGTATGTAAGTGGGGAGGGTTGGTCAACTGGAGAAAAGCCCACGTGGCCTGGCTACCTATGGCTTCTTGCTTTGGGTCACACATTTCTGTAAGTTCCCTCAGGGAAGAAGGAAAAACTCCCCTGTTACCTGCTCTTCTGGGAGAGCCCACGTTTGACAGTTTTCGAGAATATTCGATGAAGTCTGACTTCTACTGTTGTCTTGAGTTCCACTAAACATCTACTTCCTTAAAAGCCCTGTTTCCTTATTGTTTTTCCTTCAACGAGTTACTTCCTTTCCTATTTCATAGAATTGTCTGAACCCATTTTCCAAGGAATCGGGGAGCAATTGTCTCCTCAGTTGACAAGGTGAAAAGCCGAATTCTGAGGTTTCTCGGTGGTCTTGATGTTTTGCTTTTGGAGAGCCTCGAGGAAGGAAGACCAGGGCCTTATTGCTCTGCCAACTAAGCTACACCCTGAACTCTTCAGCTAGCCTGTCTTAATTTTGACAAGTCAGAATATTGGCGGTGGGTGGAAAGAGAATCCCACTTTCAGCAATGTGCCAGTGGCAGATGTCAAGTCTGTCTGTCCTAAGGGACATAGTGGGCAGGAGTGATGTCCTATTTGTTCATTGACGCCTTGCCCTGTTCAGTTAGCGACTTGGCCTAACTGATCATCTAGTTGGAGCAGTCAGTACTCAAACTAAGTGAGTTTAGGGAGCAGAAGAGTTCATTTAACCCTTTCATGTCTTACAGTCTTGATGAGAGAGAGAGAGAGAGAGAGAGAGAGAGAGAGAGAGAGAGAGAGAGAGAGAGAGAGAGATGGTTGAAACAGGGTTTTTCTCTCTTTGGGACCCAGGGCTCACAGTTTAGACTAGACTAGACTAGGTCACAGTGAGTCCTAAGGATCTACAAGGTTTGTTTTTGTTGCGCCAACTGAGACTGTTATTTTACAATTCAACACATTAAGACACTGACACTTGACAAAAATGGTAAGATTTGATTTCCATGGTGTGTGTGTGCGCGTCTGTGTGTGCGCGCGTGTATGTGTGTGGTGTGTGTGTGTGTGTGTGCACAGCCCATGAGTCTTATCTCCAGCAATGAGCCAGATCTTGGTTAGGAAATAATTGGCTGAAAACAAAAGCTCTACTGTCCTTTGGTAGCCAAGAAGGCTTCCTTGAGGGCGGAGAGGCAGCAAGGGAGGCAGTGGTTGCCAGCCCTTATCTTGTCAGATGGAAAAGACAATGGGGACTTTTCAACTCCTCTCCAGGTCAGGTCACTTTGGGAGACGTGTGTCTTTTCCCGATGAGGAGACCTGGGGCCCCAGGAACTAGGTCAAAGATGCGCCTTCTGCAGCGAGTGGCTAGGCCAGGCTTTTGGAAACACAGCCCTGTTCTTTCGTGTCTCTAACTTCGCCCTGTCATGCTTTGACTCAGCAAATAAGTGGCATGCAGTGGAGGTGGGGGGCGAACTCTCAGGCAGACCCTGGGCTCTGTGAGCAGCTTCCAGAGGCCTCATGGGTAATAACAATGGCCTCTTAGCCAAGAGTAGGAGATAAGCTCGTCTCCACAGGGAGGTTCAGAGCCTCCTCTGGTGGGCCAACTCCAAGGTCAGAAAGCTGTGGATAGAGCGTCAGGTGTGATGGCACAGGCCTGCAATTGTAGCACACCGGAGACTCAACTGGGAGGATCAGGAGTTCCTGGTCAGCCTGAAGTACACAGTGAGACCCTGTTTCAAAAGCCCTTTCCCCCAAAAATGTGGGTGTATATTTAAAACTCCAACCTGGCACTGCTTAACGGCCTTCTCCAACGGCTACTGTCCCAGCGTCACTGGCTGACTCATGACTGTGACTTACAGGTGTTTTTAGTCTTTCTTTCTCGCGAGAATGCGACCAGCTGGTTAAATTTTCACGGCACGCGTAGGTTGAGAACAAAACTAGGCCTCTGACTGGGAAGCATGGATGGAGCTCATCCCCAGGCCCTGCCTTCCAGGTCACCAGGTGTGACGGTGCTGTCTGAATTCTGCCCCAGTGTCAGCCGCGTGTGGACATCTTGTTCTCTGGGTTGTGTAACAGAAACCTGGTGCAACTCCTCCGAATCGAGGCAGAAGTTCAGGAGCCACACACCACGGCCACTGCTGTGCCGGGCCCAGCTAGGTCTCTGGTCAGGTTCCAAGGTCATTCCAACGCGAGGCCCAGGTCAGGGACCCCTTGGTCTATCTCATTCCCCTCAGCGCAGCCCCTCGGGAAACAGATCGTTCAGCTGCTTTGTACCCCTGAAAGGGGAAGGATTTGGGCCTGTGCACGCAAATCTCCTGAGCTTGGGTCTGCAGGGAGGGCTCTGTGGTCAAGAACACTTGCTGCTCCTTCAAAAGACGCGAGTTTGGTTCTCAGCACCCACATCGGGAGGCTCACAACCGTTTGTAATTTCAGCTCCAGGGCATTTGAGCCTGGAGCCTCCGTGAGCATCGACACGCACATACTCGTACCTACACGCCAACACACAGTCCTACACCTGTCACGGGTGGGGTTCCACTCGGGTCTGAAAGAAGACTCTGAGAACGGATTTAGCCCTTTGCAGCTGCAGCGGGACTCGGCCTTTAAGGACTGAAGCGCTTTCCCTTCGCCCAGGGAACTTTTATTTTTTCCATATTTGCACTTTAGCCTGTTGATTTCCATATGCACAAAACAACCTGAAGGAAGCTTCCAAAAATACAATGTCAAGCCGGGCGATGGTGGCGCACGCCTTTAATCCCAGCACTTGGGAGGCAGAGGCAGGCGGATCTCTGTGAGTTCGAGACCAGCCTGGTCTACAGAGCTAGTTCCAGGACAGGCTCCAAAGCCACAGAGAAACCC
>NW_026067979.1:990091-995679 GCF_014885135.2 Alexandromys fortis | reverse complement strand
ATATATCTGTGTGATGGTGTCAGATTCCCCTGAAACTGTAGTTACAGACAGTTGTGAGCTGCCATGTGGGTGCTGGGAATTGAACCAGGGTTCTCTAGAAGAGCAGTCTCTTAACCACTGACCCATCCATCTCTCCAGTCCCACCCAACCAAGTTTTGCAAAGGCTTTGTATCCTTGGGAAACTCTCAGACAAGATTCACATAGGGCAACAAGAGAAACAAAAGGTATCTGCTAAACAAAAGATGGGTTAGGGCTAGGGGCTAGCGCGCCAAAGCTAGGTCAGGTGTCGCCCAGCTAGAATGCTGCCGCATACACCTTATTAAAAATAATAAATCGGGCAGTGGTGATGCATGATGCACACCTTTAATCCCAGCACTTGGAAGGCAGAGACAGGAGGATCACTTTGAGTTTGAGGCGAGCCTGGTCTACAGAGAGAGTTCCAGGACAGACTCCAAAGCTACAGAGAAACCCTGTCTCAAAAAAGAACAAAAGTTAATTAATTAATTGCTTAAAAATAATAAAAATAGGCTGGACAGCATGGTGCATGACTCTAATCCCAGGACTCAGGAGTCCGAGGCAGGGAGAATGAGTTTGAGGCCAGTCTGGTATGCAAAGCAAGTTCCAAGACAGCCAGGACTACATAAAGAGACCCTGTCTCAAAGACAGACAGATAGATAGATAGATAGATAGATAGATAGATAGATAGATAGATAGATAGATGGGGCTGGAGAGATGGTTCAGTGGTTAAAACCGCTCTTCAAGAGGTTCAATTCCAGCTCCAGTTCCAGGGGTTCTGACACCCTCACACAGACATACATGCAGGAAAAACACCAATGTACAATAAAATAAAAATAAATTATTAACACAAGGATAGAAAAGTAATTTTAAAATATCAGTCAAGGTTTTAAAGAAACCCTGTCTCGAAAATGAACAAAATAATTAATAATAATAATAATAATAATAAACAGCTCTTTTTTAAACTGCTGTGCTTGCAGTGTGGCTGCTCTGGCATGTTGTTGCTTGCTTGTGACCTGAAGTTCAACCACCCAATATGAAATGTTGGCTCTGACCAGATACCCATCCCATCCCATCGCTTACCTTTGTCACTTTGGATGATGTGGAGGAAACCACGTTGGGCCTCAGTCTTCCCACATTAGAAATGGGTGCGGTGGCAATAGTGGGTGTGTTTGAAGAATCCCTGTGGCAGGTGCCCAGGGGCAAGCGGTAAAAAGTCCTGGTGACGCTGCTTGTGTGTGCTTCCGACCAGACTGTTGCTAATAACCTAGGTCTGATTCCAGAGTGCCAACCTGTTGATGGAGCCATAGGAGGGAGAGAGGGAGGGGGAGGAAAGAGAATGAGAAGCTGTAAGTGGCAGGTGTTGGCAGCCAGGCCTCCCTCTTCTGAATTTCCTGAGACTTGTCAACCCAGACAGCTACATGACGTAACCCGACAGGGGCCTTTTGCTTTGTTTTATTTAAAAGCTTTGTTTATTTTAATTTTATGTGCATGTGTGTTTTATCTACACACACACACACACACACACACACACACACACACACACACACACAGTGTAATGCATGCAGTACCCACTGACGCCAGAAGAGGGCATCAGTTCCCCTGGAACTGGAGTTGCGAACCACAGTGCGGATGCTGAGGATTAAAACCAGGTCCTCTCAAAGAGCAGCCAGTGCTCTTCACTTTTGAGCCATCTCTCCCGTCCCTTGGGATAATTTCATTATGGGTCTGTTCTTAAATGAAAAAAAGCCCACAGGCCTGGGATAAAGCTCTTTAAGTGTTGCTCACAATCCCATTCAACTTTGGAAGTTGAGTTAAATAATATTAAGTCCAAATAAAACAAAATTTATTTTTCCTAAATAACTACTACAAGAGTAATCATCTTCGTTCTTTCTCACTAACCCACCAGACTACTTTTCTGTAGTTTCCCATTGACAAAAATTGAATGATGAAGGACTGGACTGTTTTCCTCAGAAAATGTTGTTTTGATGTTGCTGTAATTCCTTCCCTGGTCCATGCTGGTGTGATTTGAGGAGACATTGTTTAAGATATCATTAGTAAAGATGTACTTCAGCTAGAGCCTATGGCTTAGTCTTTGCTTAGAAAAGAGGATATTTGGGGTTGGAGAAATGGCTCAGCGGTTAAGAGCACTGACTGCTCTTCCAGTGGGCCGGGGTTCAGTTCCCAGCACCCACATGGCAGCTCACAACTGTCTGAAAATCCAGTTCCAGGGGATCTGACACCTTCACACCAATGCACATAAAGATAAATAAATCATAAAAAAATTAAAAGGAAAAGAAAAGAGGATACTCAATAATATTTGTCTTTTCTGCACGTACACATGAAAGAATACTGTGTGCGTGATGTTTCACGCGCTGTAACCTGCTGTGTGCGTGCTGTTTTACATGTGTTAACCCGGTTTAGCGGAAGGTGTATAATCCCACATTTTCCAAAAAATTAAAACTACATCCAAGGTTTCATGGGATTCAGGATAGAGTTTTCCCTTTCTGCGCTTCTGAGACGTTTATGACGGCGGTTCTGTTTACACTGATGCCAGAACCTTGGCTGAGATGCTGGGAGTCAGTTCAGTGGCAGGGTCCTTGCCTAGCAAACCCTACACTAAAAACAAAACAAAATTAAGTCCTGAATTGACTGCTACCTTGACCAGTATTTGACTTTTACGTTAATTTCTGAGCTAGCCTTATACAAACATGTGCCCTTTTGCTCTTCTGTATTGACCAACTCTCTGAATTGGTTTAGCTACTTTGTAATCACAAGGCATCCTTTTCTTGGATTTTTAGTTCTGAAATCTTCCTGTCAGTCTGCTGAGATGGTTCAGCAGGTGAAGGCTCTTGATCCACAAGCCTGCCTGTGCTTGATCCCCTAAACCCACATAAAAATGAGAGGTGAGGATGACCTCCATGAAGTTGCCCTCTGACCTCCGCTCACATGCTGTGGCATGTGTACCCACACATACATACATGCAGATACACAGAAACTAATAAAAAAAATTCAGTATAGATCCGGGTGTTACATTTTGCTCTTGCAGTAGACACAGGTTCTATTCGCAGCACCCACATAGCGGTTCACAACTCCGGTTCCAGGGGATCCAATGCCCTCTTCTAAACCTGTGTATACCATAGGTACCAGGAACACATGTGGTGTACACATCCACATGCAGGCAAAACATTCATGCACATAAAATAAATAAATTAAAATGTTTGAATCAGTATTTGTGGAAAACAATTTGGAGAAGGGGCTGAAGACTAACTCCAGGAGAGCCCTGGATGTGCTAAGATGGTGCATTACTTGCTTGCTCCTTGGAGGTATGGATGTGTGTGTGACATTTAATAATCCCTAGGCAGTGTTTTTCTTTCTTTTAGATGCAAATATTAAACTGCATGATTTGTGTGTGCCTTAACCTTTCCTTTTCCTTTTCTTTCTTTCTTTTTCTTTCTTTTTTTTTTTTTTTTTTTTTTTTTTGATTTTTCGAGATTGGGTTTCTCTGTAGCCTTGGAACCTATCCTGGAACTCACTCTGTAGACTAGGCTGGCCTCAAACTCACAGAGATCTGCCCATCTCTGCCTCCTGAGTGCTGGGATTAAAGGTATGTGCCACCAACACCCAGCCTTAAACCTTTCCTTAAAAACTCTCCTCTAAAGGATGGTTCTCCTCTGTGCCTCCTCCACAGGCCCCTGACATTCATGGGACTGCAGACTAAGAAGGCCCTGCTGACACCTCTCATGCACCCAGCTCGTCCTTTTCGGGTCTCAAACCATGACCGAAGCAGCCGGCGTGGGGTGATGGCCAGCAGCCTACAGGAGCTTATTAGCAAGGTACTGTGACCACAGCCTCAGGTGTCCTCGGCTAGGTCAGGGTCCAGGTCCTGAGCACTAAGACAGTGTCAAGGCACTGGAGTCAAGCAAGGCAGTGTAGCTGCTGGATAGTTGTGGCACAGGCCTTGGATCCCAGCACTCGAGAGGAAGGAACAGGCAGACTTCTGAGTTGGAGGCCAATCTGGTCTACAGAGTAAGTTCTAGGACAGCCACGACTACATGGAGAGAGAGATTGTCCCAAAAAAAGAAGGAGGAGGAGGAGGAGGAGGAGGAGGAGGAAAGGAAGGAAGGAAGGAAGGAAGGAAGGAAGGAAGGAAGGAAGGAAGGAAAAGAGGAAGGAAAAGAGAGAAGAGAGAGAGAGAATGAACTCATCGATCCCTCTCTAGGTTTCAGGGCTTGAGGGGAGCTGTAACAGGTGGATGAAGGATGGATCTCAAAGTTGCCACCACGTCTCCACATCATGGAAGACTGTGGGCCCAAGGTGTGTGCCTTGACAGCATGCAGCCCCTGGGAATGTTACTTTCCTGTTTAACAAGGGAGACTAGAGAGACCTGGGAAGGAATCTGACCAGGATAGGTGGTCCGCAAGCTAAAACAGTGCTCTCCCATACGGAAGCGTCATAGACTCTCAGTACCTAACTCAGAGGTGCCACAGAAATGAGAAGTGGGCATCCAGCATGCAACTTCCACAGCAAAGGGTAGGTGATCAGCTGTGCTGTGCAAGACTGCAGGCTTAAAGTACAAGACGTCCAGGACCATCTGCTTAGTTATTCCTCTGCATAAAAGGCAACCATAGACACTGTATGTATGTGCTGGGCGGTAGTGGTGCACATCTTTAATTACAGCACTTGGGAGGCAGAGACAGGTGGATCTCTGTGAATTCTAGGCCAGCCTGGTCTACAGAGCGAGTTCCAGGATAGGAACTAAGCTACAGAGAAACCCTGTCTCGAAAAGCGATTAAACAGGGGCTGGAGAGATGGCTTAGTGGTTAAGAGCACTGACTGCTCTTCCAGAGGTTGTGAGTTCAATTCCCAGCAACTTATCTCATTCCTTAGGAAGAGAAAGGTCCATTTAAAATCTTAATTTGTTTTTCTGAGCCATACATACCAGTCAGTGTTTCTTTATCTCTATAGCTTTATCACAGCCAGCCAGCCTTCCTGAAACCTTAACATAAACGTCCCTGGTGGTCCCGTACGAATAGCTCCCTTCATCCTGTGCTTCTGCTTCCTTGCAAATTTAGACTCTGGATGTCCTGCTCATCACGACTGGCCTGGTCACGCTGGTGCTGGAGGAGGATGGTACCGTGGTGGACACAGAGGAGTTCTTTCAGACCTTAAGGGACAACACGCATTTCATGATCTTGGAAAAGGGACAGAAATGGACGCCGGTAAGTATTGCCTTGCTATGCAGACAACAGCGAGGTAGGTGTTCTGCCTACAAGGGCACTGTCTACCTGTGTTGTCTGAGCAGCATCCTAATTGTGTACTTTATGAACTCATTTCCTAGCTACAGCAGAACCCTCAAGAGCATTCTTCAGTGTTTCTAGGAAATTCGATGCCTCTGAATTTAGTCTGTATGATTAAAAAAATAATTTTGAAGCATAAGCTTTTGGCCAATAACCTGGCTGAGGCAGGTCAGCAGATCTGATCTGGTAACTGTTGACTGCACTAATCCATAAGAAGCTGGCAAGCTGGCATGACCAAGTCGTGTGTGTGTGTGTGTGTGTGTGTGTGTGTGT
>NW_026067979.1:974827-989673 GCF_014885135.2 Alexandromys fortis | reverse complement strand
TGAGGCCAGCCTGGTCTACAAGAGCTAGTTCCAGGACAGGCAGGGCTGTTACACAGAGAAACCCTGTCTTGAAAAGCCAAATAAATAAATAAATAAATAAATAAATAAATAAATAAAACCAGAGTAGAATCACAGTGTGTGACCTAGGAACATGGATCCTGGCCTGTGCACATGTCCCTGGAACATACTAGCACCTACAGAGCAGGTGTATATCAGACCTTACATGTCAGTCTTATGGGTATTGGCAACAAACCCCATGTCTATTGCAGTAGGGTAGAGATGCGCATCCGGCCATCACTGCACGTCCATTTCAGTTCACACAGGTTGATATGCACTTCATATTTACTGAATAAAACGTTCTTGACCTTGAGGACACGTGAAGTGCAGCTACTGGCACTGTCTGAGTAAATCCCATGACTCAGAGCATCAGGCAAGCCACCTTCAACCTTTTTCATCTCAGGATTTATGAAAAGTAAGGAAGACTCCTAGGACCTTTTGTATCTTCTGTTACCATGGGATACATCAAAGACAGTTAACAAATACCTGTCAGTCAAAGTTTCTTAGCTGGGGATGTTTTGCCCTTAGGAGTCATGGAGTAACATCTGAAGACAGTTTAGGACGATAAACTGGGGGAGAGGACACAAATGTGCCGTCTAGTATGGAAATTGCAACGCACAACCTTTGAAACAAAGAATTACCCAACTCCAAATGTCATTTGTGCCAAGGTTGAGAAACTAAAAGCCATACGTACAGACGTTTCCAATATACAAAATTAAAACTGAGAAATTAAAAGATATGTATCAATTAGTAATAACTCCATAAAGGTTAGTTTGAACTACATATTTTAACAAGAAAATATTTTAAATGAGTAGTTAGTGGCAGTGCACACCTTTAATCCCAGCACTCGGGAAGTAGAGGCAGGCAGATCTCTGTGAGTTCAAGGCCAGTCTTATCTACAGAGCAAGTTCCAGGACAGCCAGGGTTACACAGAGAAACCCTGTGTCTCGAAAACCCAAGGGGCAAAAAAAAGAAGAAAATATTTTCTTAAAATAAATGATCACTCTCCAAAATAAGAGCAAGTAATTATACTTTTTATTTTTTGCAAATCTCTTTAATGTCTAGAAGATACTTGCAGTCTCAGATATGGGCCTGGAGAGATGGCTTAGCAATTAAGGGCATTTGCTGCTCTTGCAGGGGACCCAGATTCAGTCCTTAGCACCCAAGTGGCAGGCCACAGTCATCTGTAACTCCAGTTCCAAGGAACCAGATGTCTCTTCTTATCTCTGAGTAAGAACATATGCATATACGCAGGTGCACTCACACACACACTCACTCACACACACACACACTCACTCACACACACACACACACTCACTCACACGAGCCATAAATATCTCAGGTATACTTCTGTGTTCAATCTGCTGTACTCTATTGTTTGGTGTGTCTATGATGGAACTCTGGCCTGGCTGCAGATGTAAAGATGGAGGAGAGGAAAGGAGGCACTGTGAAGGATACTCTGCCTTGATCCTGCATCAAGAGTCAGCGGTCGCCAATTCCCCAAAACTCAGCTGCAGTGGGGAATCTAAGGAGCTCCAGGTGGAGCTGGTCCCTGCGCTCCACTGAGAACGTCAGCCGGTCTTACATTGTGAAAGGCTCTTCCATCAGAGTGATCTCGAAACATCTTCTTTTGGAGCAGAGGTGGAGCTTAGTGATGGATGTCCTTCCCATGCCCTCGCCAGTCCCGCAAGGAAAGCAGCAGAAAAAGAAAAAGAGCAAAAGAAAATATTGATTCAATAAGCCACCATTTCTCTCAGGCATGCTGTAGAAAACCAGGACTTAAGAGAACAGAGAAGGGGACTGGAGAGATGGCTCAGCGGTTAAGAGCACTGGCTGCTCTTCCAGAGGACCTGGGTTCAATTTCCCAGCCCCCACATGGCAACTCACAACTGTCTGTAACTCCAGTTCCAGGGGACCTGGCACCCTCACACAGACATATATCAAGGCAAAACACCAATGCACATAAAATAAAAATGAATTATAAAAAAGATACAAGAGAGAACAGAGAGGGGCAATTGTCTTTAGTATTTATTGTGAAAGTAGTTTCAACCCGGGAGAGAACTTAAGCCTGTTCCTCCTTCTCCAGACCACACCATGAGAACATCTGCCTTAAACCATTTCTAGATAACTCAGAATGATGCAAAATTAGCATTATAGTGTTCCCGGGAAAGGGCACCGCCAAGGTGGCATCCCCCTGTGGAGGGGGTGGAATAACCAGAAAAGACTCCACGGACCTCTGGACTAGATAATGCTTTATTTTGTCTTGTTATTTCATATATGTGTATACATGCACATAAGTACCTCATAATTTTTAAGATTATTTTAATTTATATGTATTGCCTGCATGTATGTATGTGTTGATCCCACAGACACCAGGGAAAAGGTCACCAACCTAAATCAAATTAAAGCAAGTTCTATTTGTGTGCTCGGGCTGCCTCCTCCTAAGTGGGGTTCAAGAGATCATCACCGGTCATGGGGAAGATAAGGTTTTACAGTTCAGGGATGGGGGTTTCCAAGTGGGGGACTTGGCAGGCAAATAAGTGGGGTTACAGAAACATAGCTTAAGCATAACAGGTCGGTCATAACAACCTCCTGAGACAAAGGCATGGTTGCCGTCTCCTGGGAAAGGCGGGGCAGAATCATTTGTTGTTAAGGTTACAGGTAGGAGCATAGCTTAATCCTTGAAAAAAAAAATCAGAGATTCTTAGTAGGAGGCTGCTTGTTTGTTTCCCGAGCGCCCAGCTGCCCAAACTCCCGAAATAACCACACAGAAATGTTATCCTTAAGATAGATAGTAAGGGGCTGGAGAGATGGCTCAGCGGTTAAGAGCACTGCCTGCTCTTCCAAAGGTCCTGAGTTCAATTCCCAGCAACCACATGGTGGCTCACAACCATCTGTAATGAGATCTGGTGCCCTCTTCTGACCTGCAGGCATACATACAGACAGAATACTGAGAATACTGTACACATAATAAATAAATAAATCTTTAAAAAAAAAGATAGTAAGGCAACTATTGCCTGTAGAATAGGTAAATCAGAAAAGTCTTTGAAAACAGATTACTCTTAGGCTCTTTTTTCTTTTCTTCTTTTTCTTCTTCTTTTTCCTCCTCTTCCTTTCTTCTTTTTTCCTAACTGTTCTGGAACTCTCTTTGTAGACCAGGCCAGCCTCGAACACATAGAGATCCACCTCCCTCTGCCTCCTGAGTGCTGGGATTAAAGGCGTGTATCACCGATGCCCAGCTTCCAATTCTTTCTTCTGGGCTTCCTTTAACTGTTGGCAGTGCTGGGGACGAGCTAACCGTGGCTTGCCACGATGGCCTCCCACAGGGTGGCTCCTCCACCCCCGTGCTTTCTGTTTGAGGAAGGTATGGTCACCTGCACGGCTTCCATAGCGTCTGCATTTATTCTCAGAACCTCACCTGGCCAGAGAGCCTTAGCAGATGTGTGTCTTGAGATGGACAGTGTCCTGCATTACCCTGGAGTCCAGTGTCACTGCAGGGTTCTCATGGGGTGGGGAGCACGGGGAGGAGAGGATGCAAGCATGAGATGCAAAGAAGAGGAGGACCACAGACTAAGGAAGGCAGGGGCCTTAGTCAGGACCCCGACCCCAAACCAGCAGCACATAAGCAGGTGACTTCTAAGCCGAGCTTCCGGTGACTTACACCGGCAACAGGAAATTAACGCAAGTAGTAAAGCTGTTTGCTGTTGGTTTCTACAGATGAGACAAACGAGAGTTTAGAGGTGAATTTGGAGTGGCATGTTTAAGCTCTGCATGGTAAACGGGACCTAAGAAACGTAGCGCGGTACCAAGTCATAACAAGCTATAGTCGGTACAGATATCATGACTTCCATGTCCCAGGGCTGGCTGAGGGCTCGTGAATCTGAAACACTGGGTTGGTTTGGAGGTTGGTTTTTAGGGGGGGAGGGAGGGTTTAATGCTGAGGATAGAACCCAGCCCCTCACAGACATGCACAGCTCACACTCTGCCGTTGAGCCCCGAAACAGGCTCTAGAGACCCTCCTGGCTTAATTTCTCAGCCACTTTCCAGTAAGGTAGAAATGGTGGCTTCCCCGCAGAGCACAGACTGCCCCCTTACCTCAGGAAGGTTATCCCCAGGCCCATTTTGACTGAACCAAAATCTTCAACCAAGAAACAGTCACCAGATGTCTCCCTTGCTCAGTCTCATAGCCCCAAAACCCCCATGAGAAGATGTTCCCTGCCACCCTGGAAGAAGACAGGGCCCGGTCATGCCCTTCCTTTTCTGCAGCTTATGGAAGCCTGGGTGCCCAGGTGTGAGGCCTCCTGCCCTTAGCATGGTGAGGGCATCTTGACTTAGCCCCAAGACTAAAGGCAGCCTGGAGGGAGAGTCAGACAAACTTTGAAAAGACAGAAAGCAATGAGAGGAGTGAAGAAGAGCTGGGGGGAGGGGACAGATTTAAATCCTTCTAGTCCTCAGTCGTGAATAGTTAGGTTTTGTTTTTTTTTTTGAGGGGTCTCTTTGCATAGCCCCAGCTGTTCTGATACTTGCTATGTAGAGCAGTCTGGCCCCAAACTCACAGAGATCTGGCTGTCTCTAAAGTGTTGGGAATAAAGGCATGAACTTCCGTGTCCAACTCAGGGTTTTTAAAGGTTTCTTTCTCAAATAGCAGCTGGCTGGTGCAGGGGTGCCAGCCTCTTGTGCATTGTACACTGGGTGACAACTGGAATGCCTTGTCGTTTGTGATCTGGGTAGTAGAAAGACAGGGACACTAGCAGTGGCTTCAGCGAGAAGGACTGGCACACTTTTAGGGGCATTTGTTTAGGTTTCAATGGATTTGATCGTTTTCTTTATGTGACACTCAATTTTCAAGTACTCCCAGCCTGCAAAGCTCCTGAGGCATAGGGACACTTGCATCATGCTAACTTGACCTTGGATACAGTGGGACCGGTGTGTGTGTGTGTGTGTGTGTGTGTGTGGCAGAAACCACTTAGGAAAGCAGTTCATGAGCCAGGTTGGTGCCCCAGCCCCACCCCCTCCCCAGGACTGGCGATTGTACTTGAACCCAGAACCTTGCCCACACCAGGTAAGTTCTCTATTGCTGAGCCACATCCCTATTTGCATCTTTGCTCTTCCAGAGTCTATTGTAGAGCTGTCTACAAACCCAGGAGCTACTATCCCTCCCAACCGGAAGGGTCACCTGGTGTCCCTGGTAGACAGTGTGGTTCATGTTCCCACAAAGTCATCCTTCCTCTTTGGCAGTTCCTGGAAAACAGGAGACAGTCAGAGAGAGGACTGTTCCACCCGTTCCCCGAGCCTGAGTTCCAGCATTTTCTTCATCAGACCTACTTATGAAATGAGATGGAAATAGAGCTTCCTGCTCCTCTCTGGCTTCGTGACAGTTACAAGAGGCTGGCCATGTCCTCTCATTCTCAAGGAGTAGCTTCAGGCCTCCAGGCAAACCAGCAAGCCTCAGCTCCCTAAGGCAGGACCCTGAGCTCCTCTGGACATCAGATACTGAGCCCTTAAAGCCAAAGCAAACTGATCCTGAGTCACTGGAAGTTGATGAGGGAAGAATACACATGTAGGCATGGCTGTGTATAACATAGTGGCCTGCTGTAAACGTGATTGGAAGAATCACAGCCGACGTTCAGAAGACTCTGACTTTGGCAATCACTCCTAAATTGTGTGGTTCAAGGGTCTTGGCCCGTGTGGCCCCTAAGTCTATTCCTTGCTTCTTCTTTGCTCTAGGGCAGCAAGTATGTTCCAGTCTACAAGCAACCGAGGAAGTCGGGAATAGCCAGAGTTACCTTCGACCTGTACAGGCTGAACCCCAAGGACTTCCTCGGCTGCCTCAACATCAAGGCCACCATGTATGAGATGTATTCGGTGTCCTATGACATCCGCTGCACTAGTGCCAAGGCCATGCTAAGGTAACAGCATCTGTCTCCAGGGGTCTCTGTGGGACTCTGGAAACACCCAGGTGCAGCACGGGTGGGTGGCTCCTCCCTGCTTTGTCTTCTGCCCAACAACAGGGTCTGGCTGGATCTGCCTTTGTCATCAAGTGTGCCCTGATGCATATAGTCTTCAGTTTAAATCTTAGACCACAGGCTTGCATGCTTGCATCAGAGAGCGCAAAGTCCAGCTGGGGAATATAGTTCAGTTGAGCGTTTGCTTGGCACGTTGGAGGTCCTAGGTTCGATACCTAGCAACACCCATGCACACTCGTATGCCCGCATGCCCTCCCTGGAGTCTGGCCTGGGTGCTTTGCCCGGATCTCAGGAAAGCAAGAGTGAAAACTTCTGAGACCAGAAAAGGAATCAGAACTGGAAGGAACACCTTTTTTTGTAGACCAGGCTGGTCTCGAACTCACAGAGATCCACCTGCCTCTGCCTCCCGAGTGCTGGGATTAAAAGTGTGCACCACCACTGCCCAGCGAAGGAACACGTTTTGTTTGACTTGGTCTGAGAGGCTACGACCCAGCAGTGTGCCTTCTCCATGAGGAGCAAGCTGGAACACCCCAGCTACCTACCCTCCACACGCCAGATCAGAAAAATCACAATTCCAGTGTTTTCTACAACTTTCCTCATCTTGACGGGTCTTGCCACCTTGACCCAGGGGACTGGGATTGCAGCAGCAAGTTCAGCACAGTCACCTGGGCTGCCTGAATCCTCAGGTAGCAAATACATGCTCTCAGGAGTACCAGGGGCTCCGTGGGGCTCTTGAGTTCCGATATAGGCAGGCTCCTATCGAAGTGGATTGAGGACTGTGGACCCCAGTGGGTGTCCCTAGACCCGGGTATTATGGCAGCCTGCTAGGGAGCTTCAGACTTTGTGTGCCCTGAACGTGGTATTCCCCGGGTGCCACGACTCGAAGATGATTGCTGCCTCCTGGGACCTTAGAAGGTGGTAGGGGTGAGGAATTCCTACTCTTCCCACTCGGCCAGGCAGGAATCCCAAGCCTGATGCGTTTCCATCTTCTGTTGCAGGAGTTTGCTGCGGTTTGTGTCCTACGCTGCTCAGGTGGCAGGACAGTTCCTGGTCTGCGCAGGCACATACATGCTCCGCGTACTGGCTGATTCAGACGAACAGCGGTCTCCCAAGTCTCCCAAGCCTCACGCCAAGGGATGGTTCATGTAAACAGGTCACAGCGCCAGAGGCCCAGGTGCATACCTTTCGTAAAAATTTACCACCTTCGTTTAGAGGCTGTGGGATGCCAGGGGGAGGCAAGGGGGCTTTGTGGTACACTGTGCGGGGGCTCAGCCGCAAGGTTCCGGCAGGAGGAAGGGACCACAGAGAGGCCTTTCAAGGGCCTTCAGACGGCCTGACAGCAGAGTGTCTGGGGGCAGCGTGCATATGAACGGGACTGTTTGGATCCTTGCCTATTGTAATAAACCAATCACAAGAGTCTCTTTAACTCGGGCCATGCTTCCTCACATACTCGGTTTATCTCTCCGGAGGTGGTCACACTTTCACACAGAACAAAAACCAGAGCCAAAGACAGAAAGACAATTACCACTGCTGTTTAATCTTTCATCTTAATTTAATTTTATTATTGTGTGTGTGTTTTGTCTATAACACGTCTAGGCAACATGTGCCAACATGTGCATGCAGTACCTGTAAAGGCCAGAAGAGGGCGTCAGATCTCTCCAGATGAGTTATAGACAGTTGTGAGCCTCTGTGTGGATGCATAGGATGGAACCTGGGTCCTGGGTGGGTGTGGATGGGAGGGTGAGGGGTGGGTGTGGGGGGTAGGGGGTTGGAACAACAGTCAGTGCTCTTAACCCCTGAACCATTACTCCAGCTCCATTGCTGTTTAGTTGTTGCATTAAGAGCGGCAGGGCTGGCTGCATCCCGGCACCCGGCCACCCGCATGGCTAGCTTATGCCCAGAAATAATTACACGGAAACTGTATTCTTTCAAACACTGCCTGGCCCGGCTAGTTCCAGTTTCTTATTGGTTAGCTCTTACATATTGTTCTAACCCATTTCTAATATTCTGTGTAGCCCACGAGCTGGCTTACCAGGGAGTATCTTAACTTGCGTCTGTCTGGAGCGGGAGAATCATGGCGACTCCTCCACTAAGCTTCTTTCTCCCAGAATTCTCTTTTGTTTTCTCCACCCACCTAAGGGTGGGCCTATCAAGGGGCCTAGGCAGTTTCTTTATTAATAAGAAATCACTCCCACATCATTTAGTCTTTATCAGTACTTGGTGCAAAACAAATGATCTGTCACACAAGCCAAGGTTTTATGTGTGTGTGTCTATGTGTGTGAGTGCAGGCACTTGTGCACCATGGCACGCGTGTGGAGGTCAGAAGACAACCTGGAGGGTCCGTCCTCATCTCCTACATTGTTTGGGAAGTCGCACAAGCCAGGCTAGCACACACTTCTGGGGGTCTCTCGTCTCCACCTCCATCTGACTGTGGGACTGCTGGGATTGCAGATCCATGGTCCACGGTGGTTCTCAGCCTTCCTGATATCGCTCCTCATGTTGTGGTGGCCTCCAGCCGAAAAATTATTTCAATGCTACTTCATAACTGTACTTTTGCTACTGTTATGAATCGTAATAGAAATATCTGATATGCAGGGTACCTGCTATGTGATCCTCCGGTGGTTATGACCACACAAGTTAAGAACCTTTTGTTTGTTTGTTTGTTTCCAAGACAGGATTTCTCTGTGAAACAGCCCTGCTCTCCTAGAACTCACTTTGTAGCCCAGGCTGGCCTCGAACTCATAGAGATCCATCTGCCTCTGCCTCCTCAGTGCTGGGATTAAAGGCGTGCCTCAGTGCTGGGATTAAAGGCGTGCGCCACCACCACCAGGCCAGGTCTGCAAGTTCGTACAACAAACACTTCACCCCCTGAGCCATCTCCCCTGCCAAGGCTTTTCATGAGCCTCAAAGGCCCTAAAGCTTAAGGATCTACACAAGGGGCCTTGGGGGTGGGGATGGGTAGGTTCAGCCTTGATTTTAGAAAGAAACAAAACAGTTGAAACTCGGGTTGGAAGCCAGTGCTGCCACGGTGCCAAGAGAAGGCGTGTGGCCAGGAGCCGAGCTCTGCATAGCACTGGCCAGAGCAAAGCCCTGTTGGCTCCGGGTTCTAGCTGATACTCAACTGGACGTAGGCCTCAAAGCACCTTGGGAAGAACCTGTTTGTCACCTGGTTCTTTCTTTGGAGGTAGCTCCATCATTGGGCCACACTGCTTAAAGGAAACCCAAGTGTCACCCTCAGCCCCTGTGTGGGATGCTCTGACTGTGTCTTCCCTGACCCTATCATCAAAGCAGACTTTCCAGAGGAGATGAGATGCTGGTCCCTGAGTGAACAGTAACAGGCCCTGGGAGAGGCGTCTGTTCCTATTAGATAGATCCTGTTAAGTCGGCCCTTCCCCTGACTGTGACTTTGCTGAGGGAGACGGTGGCTCAGAGGGACGGTGGCTCAGAGGCCTAGCTGCATTTCTAGTTGCCTGTTCCAGCACTATGAACAGAAACAGCCTAGGAGTGTATGCACACACACACACACACACACACACATGCACACACACAGTGCGCACACACACTCACACGCATGCACATGCAAGCGCACACACATCGTGCACACACACATACACACACATGCACACACACTCACACATATACACACGAATACACACACGCACATGCACACACACATACACACACACACACACTGTATAGTTCAGCCCCACCATCGCAAGCCTATCTTAGGCCTCACTATGTCTGCCATGTATTGGATCAGGTCCTCACACCCCACTGCCACCGGAAAAGAAAAAGTGAAGGGACCCAGGGAATGAAGTTGCTCACCTGCTGCTTTTCCTAGTGAAGGGACAGGCAGGCACCACTGATGCTGTTTGGCTCTTTTAGGAACTTCTAGAAAGTGATAAGACTGGAGGAGGGAGACTAGCAAGATCACACACACACACACACACACACACACACACACACACACACACACACACGTCCTGTGAATTCCAACCCTATAAAAGGAGCAGGGTGCCCGCCTTCTGCAGCCCCTGTAGTGACAGCCAAGGAGGGATGGGGTGTGGCCTGAATGGGAGGCTCAGAACCCAGTGCTGCCCCCCTGTCCCCCCTCCTCCCAGCTTGCATCACTTCCCTAGGATCCCACCCTCCTCGGAAGCCACTGCCCGGCTTCCAAAAAAGGAATTTTCACTCCACATTGATCCCGTTGAGTCAGCCAGTTCTCCGGCTCTGCTATTCAGTTGCCAGCAAGGGGGGCTGTCCTTTTCCTCTCAGGATGCCGGCGGGGGGGGGGGGGGGGGAGGGGGCTGCCAGGGGAGACCAGGGAAGGGACTGGGCTCTGGTCACCACCCACCGCCTCCCTGTGAGAGGGGCTTGCAGCCAGGAGGACCACCTGGTGCTGGGAAACCAAACAGGTAGCAGTCTGTCTGCCTTTGTCTCCAGTCCTCTCCCCCCACCCCCGTTAGTCAATGACCCTGGATAAATAGAGTAGCTCCTCCCAGAATTCTCAGGAGAGGCAGGAAGACCTGCAGAGAGGAAGCCACAGAGGTTGATATTGTGTCCTCAAAGGCTGCCGAGGGCTCCTTAAAGAGTCTTTGAATCTAAGAGAGGGGGTATAGTTAGCAGTCGCCCTGTACATGGAAGGGTCTCAGCCAAAGACAGCTCTGGGTCTCTGGTTCGGATTAGGCAGCATGTTTTCCAAGTGTGACATTCTCTCATTCTAATCTTAGTTTTTCTACAATCTTGCGTCTCGGGGAGAAGCGGGAGCAGGCTAGGTTGGCTCCAGCAGGAGTGGACTATTTATTCACTATTCAAGCTGTTTGGAGTTGCTGATACTCAAGCCATTGCTGAGCCCACTCCTGTGGTGTCCCTGTTGAGGCTTGTGCGTCCCGGGTGGATAGGGCTAACCCCCAAGAATACTATTTATTTGTGTCTAGAATAACAGTTCAGAAAAAAAGAAAAGTTCTCATAAACTCAAGAGTTCGTGGCCCTGGCGCTGCTATGGTTGCCCCTCCCCCCGCCAGATTTTTATATTTTATTTTATTTTATACATGTGCATGTTTCATCTGCATGTACGTCTGCACCACGTGCATGCCTGGTGCCCATAGTGGTCAACAGAGGCATACAATGCCTGGAACTGTAGTTACAGATGGTTCGGAGCCACTCTGTGGGTGCTGGGAACTGAACCCAGGTCCTCTGTCAGAACGAGAGCTCTTAAGTCAGCCCTAAATCTCCTGAGCACCCCCTTGATTTTTCTTAGTGGGCCTCTTTTTTTTTTTTTCCAGATACACTAAAATGAATTCCTGTGCCCACTGTGACTGTCCCCAATAAACCCAAAGGCACACTAATGCCTCTATCTTGTGGTCAGGAAGCCTGATCCAGAACTTTTTGCCACCTGGGTCAGCGTGTCATCCGAACTCTGAGAACACAGAATGAAGTATTCTAGAAGTTATTACCTCATGGCCGGGCTCCAGTGTAAATCCCCCTACTGGGAACAGATGTGCTAGCCCAAGCCTCTCTGTAAAATTAGGAGTCAGTTTAGGTGGAGCAGAAATTCCATCCCTGGAAAACTCACTTTGCACAAAGTTTACCTTATTTCCATCATCGTCATCGCCATCGTCACCAAGACAGAGTCTCACTAGAGAGCTTTGGCTAGCCTGGGACTCGCTCTGTAGACCAGGCTGGCCTCCAACTCAGACATCCACCTACCTCTGCCTCCCAAGTGCTGGGATTAAAGGCGTGCACCACCATTGTGTCATTTTGCAGAAATTTTAAATATGTAAACATCATGCCTTTGGTCAGCAGGCATCTCTCCATGGACTACAATTCTGCTATTGCTCTTTTATCCACTCTTTAGAAAACAATTGCTTCCTGCCAGACTCACAGAACGCCACTCAACGACACAGAACGCCACTCATGACACAGAACGCCACTCATGACACAGAACGCCACTCAGGACACAGAACGCCGCTCATGACACAGAACGCCACTCATGACACGGAACGCCACTCAACGACACAGAACGCCACTCATGACACAGAACGCCACTCATGACACAGAACGCCACTCAGGACACAGAACGCCGCTCATGACACAGAACGCCGCTCATGACACAGAACGCCACTCATGACACAGAACGCCACTCATGACACAGAACGCCACTCAGGACACAGAACGCCGCTCATGACACAGAACGTCACTCAACGACACAGAACGCCACTCATGACACAGAACGCCACTCACGACACAGAACGCCGCTCATGACACAGAACGTCACTCAACGACACAGAACGCCACTCATGACACAGAATGCCACTCAATGCCACTTCTCAACTCAGCCTTCAGCTGTGATCCCATTTCCTCCAAGTTCTTTAACTCATATAACTGCACCCCTGTGCCTTTTTTTTCCCCACTGTGTAACACTCCTGACTGTTCTGGAACTCACTTTGTAGACCAGATTAGCCTCAGACTCACAGAGACCCACCTGCCTCTGCCTGCCGAGTGCTGGGATTAATGGCATGAGCCACCACACCTGGTCTGTGCTTTTTCTTTTCCCCGGGGTTGATACCCCCAACCTTGCTTGTGTTTTCCCTCACATGCCAAGAAACAAGAACTTCCACAGTCCAGAGATGCCCTGGGGCACGGGACATGCTGGCTGGCTGCTTTCCCCACAAAGCCAGGATTTTCAGATATGGCTCCCCTTCAGTTAGGAAGCTGTGCCTGCTCTCGGCACAGAGATGAGCCTCTCCTTCTAAGGACGAATGTCACCAGCCAGGGTCCTTCTGTTACAGGCCAAGACAACGTTGGGCAGTCATTCTCTCCTTCCTGTCCCTCCCTTGGGACCCCTGCTCTTTGTCACAGTTATCTTCAATTCTCTGCCAGACTCCAGAGTAAGATGTACGAATAGGCTTGAGCCTGGTTGGCAGCCTACAGCCACACCCAGGCCTTCCACAGCCTGAATGGGGTGTGTGGCAGAAGGGGGCTCCTTCAAGTGTTTCCGTTGCATTTAGGGGAGGGTTGTGGGGTGCTACTCTGTCTGCAGGACCAAACACACACACACACACACACACACATTCAGATTGTCTTGGCTAGGAATGACAGTGACTTCTGGCATTCATTACTGAAGAATATCCTTTTATTTCTCCAGGTGAGTCATGCAAGGGCAAAACCACAGTGGGCCACATGACAGACAGAGGTCACCCTGCTCAGCTGTAAGATGTCTCAGGGCATGAGACTCACACATACCAAGACCCAATAGTACAGTGGACACAGGAGTGCTTTTTTTTTTTTTTTTTTTTTTTTTTTTTTTTTTTTTTGAGACGGAGTCTCTCTACAAAGCCCTGGTTGGGCAGGCACTAGCTGTGTAGACCAGGCGGGCCTCAAACTCACAGAGATCTGCCTGCCTCTACCTCCCAATCAGTGGTGTTAAAGGAGTGTGCCACCATGCTGGGCCCACTGAGGGTTTTGATGGGCAATTTCCTCTTCTGCCTCTATTCCGGTTACCGCCACTCCCTTCCATTCTCTGAGTCACTGCTTTATGGGGGATTTTATACAAGAGAACTGAGCTTTCTAAGCAGTTCAAGTAGAAGGGGGTTTTGCAGGTACAAAGAAGGGTTCACCCCGCCATTGGCTGTCGCCAGCCATGTGAGGCAGAGGTGGCTTTCCTGCTACAACTACCTTGGGCATCACGTAGCTCTCTCCTGACCCAGGGTTGTAAAAAGGAGGGTCCTGCTCCCAGTTCACCAAAGACCTTGCATCGTTTGCCCTCAGCTCTAGAGCTTTCTCCTCCTGGCTCGGGAGTGTTAAAAAAAAAAAAAAACTCAAGTTCTGCACAGTGGTGCACACCTGTGGCCCTCAAGTCCCTAGTAAGAGCCATTGAGCCCAGGAGGGTGAGGACAGAAAACTTTTCCAGGCTGGTCTCGAACTCACAGAGATCCGCCTACCTCTGCCTCCCGAGTGCTGGGATTAAAGGCGTGCGCCACCATCACCCGGCCAGAAAACTTTTTAAAATACACTTTAAGTAGGTTGGTAGAGTCAGGTCAACTGGATCAGCTGGCCACAGCCCTGGGCCCACACTGTGCCCAGGCCTCCCTTACCTAGGTCAGCGCTTGCTCTAAGATGACGCAGGAAGGAGGCCACCACACCACCCTGTTATGATGAGCAGAAGGACCCTCCTGCGATCTATTCTCAGCCGTGTTACCAGCATCCTTGAAGGGTTGTCTGAGGGTGTGGGGGCAGCGGCAGTGGGACCCTCAGCTGTCTGGGTGTCACCACCTGCTGTGAATTCTTCAGGCCTGTTGTTGCCTGCCGAACCCGGTCTAGGTGGCAGATGGTCATGTAAAAATAGCCCCAAAGCTCTTAGTGGGCCACTCCTCAGCTGCCCTGGGAGCGGAAGGCAGATGAGTGGGCGAAGGAGGACCAGCTCTGGCTAGGCGAGGGTGGTGCCCAGTTACTCTAAGTGTTGGCACCGTGGGGCAGTGAAAACTCTACCATCAGAAGCACAGGCCAAGATGTGCATCTCAGCCAACAAACAGAGGGTAGTGACCGGGCTCTCCCTGGGGAGTTAGACAAAAGGGTCCTCCTGTTTTCCTGTTTCTTCTTCTTCTTCTTCTTCTTCTTCTTCTTCTTCTTCTTCTTCTTCTTCTTCTTCTTCTTCTTCTCCTTCTCCTTCTCCTTCTCCTTCTCCTTCTTCTCCTCCTCCTCCTCCTCCTCCTCCTCCTCCTCCTCCTCCTCCTCCTCCTCCTCCTCCTCCTCCTCCTCCTCGTCTTTCTCCCTCCTCCCTCCTCCTTCTCCTTTGTTAGTTTTTTTTTTTTTTTTTTTTTT
>NW_026067979.1:915066-974355 GCF_014885135.2 Alexandromys fortis | reverse complement strand
GGGGGGGGGGGCGGGGGGATAACACAACACAGGTTGATAAAAACACTAGCTACCAAATCTGACAATCTTGGGAGGATTCTCAGAACCCTCATGGTAGAAGAACTGACTCCTGGGTTGTCTTCTGACCTCCACACATGTTCTGTGGAATACACACACACACACAAATGTAAAGGGGGGCGCAGGGGCAATAGTAACTGGGGGCCAAGGGTCTGGCTCAGGTTAGGTTGCTTGGCTCTCCAGACTAGGGTTGTACATCCGAGAAACACAAGTATACCTGTCTCAGACAGGATGACCTGTCTCCTAGGGGTGGACACTTGGCACACGTCACTTTGTTTTATACCTGTCTTGGACAGGATGACCTGTCTCCTAGGGGTGGACACTTGGCACACGTCGCTTTGTTTTCTCCTGGATTCTGGACCATGTACTTGGGCGTTAGTAGCAACTGTAACTTGGAAGGGTTAAAGCATTGAGGGGTGAGCTTTGTCGGGTGGGTGGGGGGAAAGATGTTTTCTGAATCGCTGGGCCAGCTGAGAGCCAGGGAGTGGCTGCGGCAGAATTCCAAAGAACAGCTGAGCCAGCTGGAGAGCAGTGGGCTCCCTTGTGAACTGAGTTGGTTCTCCACGCAGCTACAGTCGAGAAGTAACGAGAATTTCACCTCACTTCTGATGGCCAGTTTGTCCCAGGAAGTCCACCAGGCAGAGAGAGTGCTGGTCCCATCCCCAGAGCCTGAGAGAAGCAAATATTCCCCCGTGTCAAGAGAAAAGGCAGGGGCGTGAGGAGCGTGAAAGCAAACACCGCCACTTAGGCTTCCCCAGGGCGCACGGTGCACGGCACCCGGCACACGGCACAGGGCAGTATGTGTCTCTGCGGGCTTCTGTCCACTTCCTACCTGCGCAGCTGGTGAGAGGAGGGGCCAGGGAAAAAACAGACAGATCCAAATGTTCTAGAGCAGTCCAGGGGAAGGAAGAGGCGAGAGGGGGTGATGCAAGCAGCCTGAGGGGCCCGTGCAGAAGTTTTAGAAGTTGATGAACACACAGTCAGGCATCCAGGCAGAGTCTGGAAGTGGAAACCCAAACCCAGGGACAGATATTGTGGCCATGAAGAAAGCAGGTGAAAGGAAGTTAAGTAGGGCTTTGCCGGGGAGTGGCCCTGGTAATCTAGTAGGACTCTGGGAATTCAAGATGGGGGGTGGGCAGGCAGGGTCTATATTCCAGGGCAATAGAGGTACGTGAATGGACCAGAACAAAACATGGAGGTGGATCCAACTAAAATAACTGTTCTACAGGTAATATCACTATACAAAGATGGAAGTAGCTGATTTGGGCACAGCATCTGCTTTCATCAGAGGGGATATTTGCTGGTGACAACAACTGGTCCATATGAGCACAGTTTGGAAACCATGGAGAGCTTGGGACTGGAGGGCCTCGCTGACACGGCCCTGACCCTCAAACTTCTGCAGTGGAGGCTTTGAAGTCCGGGTCCTGTCTGTGAGGGACCCAGTAGGCAGGTAGGATTGTGGAAAAGACAAGTCAGGGGGCTTTGGGAAGGCCCCTGGAGGACAACAGTCATAGGGTGCCTCTTTCTCTGCCCCCCCTCCCCCAATCCTCTCTCTTCTCACTCCCAGCTAAAATACTGAACAGAACACTCATTGTTATCTTGGGTAGGAACTTGTTTGGTTGTAGATGAAAGGGTTTGAGGGCACAGCTCATCTCTTTGCATTATACACGCAAGGGCACAACACAGCTCCCATCCTACAGCGACGGTATCTTTCCCAACCAATGTGGTCTCTTTTAAAAAATGTTTTATTATTTATTGCGTTGTGTGTCTGTGTGAGACTGCGCACATGCGCACAATTAAAGGGCAGCTTTTGAGAGCTGATCTCCTTCCCCAGTGGGATCCAAAACCTGAAGCTATCAAAAAATTAAAAAAAAGAAATTAAAAAAAAAACAAAAACTGAAGCTAGATTTTCAGGTTTATGTGAGGAACACTTCACTTCTACTTGAGCCGTCTCTTTGGCCTCCAACCTGGTTTTGATTTGGTGATGAAAACAGGGTCCAAAGGAGGTCTTTCCTGAGGCCTGTCCTGTGGAGTGCGGGTTCACAGACCTCTTCCCCAAACCCACCAGGAAGCTGGGCCCCTAGCCTCATGAAGGAACTGCCAGGAATCGCCCCATGAAGATGAGCGCTGTCTTTGTCAGAAGTCTCTCTCTAGCATGGAGGCTTTACAGGAGAAGACACCGGCAGAGCCAGCTGCCTCCCTTCCTGTTAAATTTACTTCTTAGTGGTGTCTCAGTCTCTCTTAACCTGCCCCTAACCAGGTGCTATATAATGCCACAAGTCACGAGCCTCAGAGCCCTAGCTGGCGTCCAGCAGGCGATGCCCAGCCTCCCACAGAGGAATCCGGAGGGGAGGTGGGGGACAGGGTGCAGTTGGGGCTTTCCTTCCTCACCAGGTCACTAACTCTCAGTTGCAGTTCCTATGACACCCCTATCCCAACGCTGCTGCCCCTTGACATTTACCTAACTCTTCACACCAGTGGCCCTGGAATCCACCTCCAGGAGTGAGTCTGCTAAAGCATGATCGTGCTACTAATAGAAAATTAGAAAACACTCCAACTGTCCACACGCAAGGAAACAGCTGAAAGTACTAGGGGCAGCGAGATGACTCAGCTGGTAAACAAGTTTGCTTCCCGCAGTTTAACACTGATGGCCTGAGTTTGATCCCTGGAACCCATGTAGAAAGAGAGAGCTGACTTCTTAACATTATCCTCTGACCTCCATGCGTGCTGTCCCAGGGAAGTGTCCCTGTGCTCACACAGATAAAATAAGAATTTAAACTTGAGCCGGGTGGTGGTGGCGCACACCTTTAATCCCAGCACTCGGGAAGCAGAGACAGGTGGATTTCTGTGAGTTCTAGGCCAGCCTGATCTACAGAGTGAGTTCCAGGACAAGCTCCATAGCTACAAAGAAACCCTGTCTTGAAAAACAAAACAAAAGACTTGGACACCAACACACATGTGAGGTACAGCTCAATGGTATGTTTTGTCTAACATGAATGGTGCTTGCCTAATGTGGAATGCTCGGTTTCTGTGCCTAGTCTCACACACACACACACACACACACACACACACACACACACACACACACGCGCACACACAGGTGGGGGTGGGGTGGGGAATAAAAATTAAAAGGTTAAAGCACTTTCTCCCTCTCTTCTTTTCACCCTGACTCACCTGATTGAGATATCCCAGGCTGACTTCACTGGGCTTCTCTGCCTAGGCTTCTGCCCCTCCCTCTCCCACAGTCCAGACTCCTTCCTCAGTCTAGATGGATGCATCGTGTGTGTGTGTGTGTGTGTGTGTGTGTGGTGTGTGTGTGTGTGTGTGTGTGTGTGTGTGTGTGTGTGTGTACACTAGAAGGGGGACTTTGAAGGAGCAGGAGAAAGGCGCCACCGTTGTCTGGGAGCTGCCAGTGCAGCCCAGGACACCTGGCTCAAGAATCCTTGTATCTGTGTCTCACAGAGGGGAAACTGAGGCTTGAGTGTAGCTAGGGGTTCCTTGAGGAGCAATAATCTCAGGATTCAGTCACCTTGTTCAGTCTCTTCTGAGCTGTGCTACAGACTGGAGTTGGGTTTGGGAAAAGCCATTGGCTGCAGTCCTAGGTCCGTGTCCGTCCGTGTCGTGCCCCCCCCCCCCCATTCTCTGCACAGCTCAGACACTCTGTTACCCCCTGTCACAGGCTGGATTTGCCGCAGCCCCACCCTCCCACATGCACACGCTCACTTGCTGTGTAACTTTTCCTGGGGGGGATATACGCAAGTACTGCTCATTCCGGTGGGACGCCAACAGACCAGAGAAATTATTTCACTCAAATCCAACTTGCTGAGCCAGTGGATTTATTGGGGTCACTTAGGAGAGCACGGATGACTCTCAGGCAGCTCCAGCACCGACAAGCCCTACCTCAGCATGGAGACAACTCACCAAGACCTACCCCAGTCAACAAACTCTCCCTGGTTTCACTACAGGACTCAAAGGCCAGCCGTGGGGAGGCCAGAGTGGGAAGTACTGGACTCTCAGGCAAGGGTCTCATGACCCTCACACCCGTACAAGAGAATGATAATGGTTATTACCTTATAGGCAGGGAGCGTGCCTAATCACACTGCTCTAACCTGAGAATGGCAAGGCCTGTGCCATTCCGAGGGGCAGAGCTCCGTTCTGACACCAGACCCATCATGTACTTCGTGGATCTGCCCGCTTCCTTGGAAACAGAGGAAGGGCCTTAGTTGGGGTAGAGAGGTGCAAGGAGGCAAAGGCTCGGCTGGAGGAGGAGGCAGTCCAAGGCTTTGGCTGGGCTGCGGAATTGCCACCAGCTATCTGGTCCCGTGAAACCTGCTGAGAGCAGATTTGAAAAATGGCACGTGAAGGAAGCATTAATTAACTTGATTTGAGTTTTTTTCCTTTTTTTTTTTTTTTTTTGGTTTTTCGAGACAGGGTTTCTCTGTAGCTTTTTGGTTCCTGTCCTGGAACTAGCTCTTCTAGACCAGGCTGGCCTCGAACTCACAGAGATCCACCCGCCTCTGCCTCCCAATTGCTGGGATTAAAGGCATGTCCTGCTGTTCCCGGCTGCTTTGATCATTAGATCATTATACATAATATAACGTGATACATATACATACATAACCATTTGTCAATTAAGTGTTTGTTTTGTTTTGTTTGTTTATTTTTGTTGTTGTTACTGCTTTTATTAGAAACTAAAATTCCTTGATACAAAACTCCCTTAATGGGGCTGGCAAGATGGCTCAGAGGTTAAGAGCGAGCACTGGCTGCTCTTCCAGAGGTCCTGAGTTCAATTCCCAGCAACCAAATGGTGGCTCACAACCATCTGTACTGAGATGTGGCGCCCTTCTCTGGTGTGCGGGCATACATCGAGGCAGAATGTTGTAAACATAATAAATAAATAAAAAAATTAAAAAAAACTCCTTTAAAATGGAGCAGGCGCACTGAAGGTGCAGCTCTGTGGTAGCATCTGCTCAGCTCAGCTGAGGCCCCTGTTCCATCCCCAGTACTGCGAAAAATAAGGGTCGGGTAGTGGTGGCGCACGCCTTTCATCTCAGTTCCCAGGTGGCAGAGGCAAGCAGATCTCTGTGAGTTCAGCCTGGTCTAAAAAGTGAGTTCCAGGACATTCAGGGCTACACTCAAGAAAAAAAAAAAAGTAAAATAAGTATAAAAGGTATAGGCATAGTGGTACATGTTTGGTTTTGGTTTTTTGTTTGTTTTTTGGGGGGTTGTTTTATTTTTCAAGACAGGGTTTCTCTGTATAACAGTCCTAGCTGTCTTGGAACTAGCTCCTGTAGACCAGGCTGGCCTCGAACTCGCGGAGATCCGCCTGCCTTTGTGCTGGGATTAAAGGCCTGCACCCCCACCGCCCAGCTACATGCTCGCAATCACAGCATGTAGGAAGCTGAGGCAGGAGATCCTGAGTGTGAGGCCAGGCTCAGAATAGGTAAGTAAAGAGTAAATGTGTAACACGTTCAGGTGACATGCAGCAGGCAGCTGCTGGGCTCCATCTGTGACTTTGTGTGAGCCTCTGCAGCTGCCCTTTAGTCCCCAGGCCATTCAGGCTGATGAACTTGAAGTGGGGCATATCTACATCCACGTGCTCACTGACAGCGCCTCATGGTGTGTAGTAGGAGGCCGCTTGTTCATTTCCCTGCCGCCCAGACTCCCGAAATAACCACATAGAAACTGTATTAATTAAATCACTGCTTGGCCTATTGGCTAGCTTTTACATCTTTTTTTTTTTTGTAAAAAAAAAGATTTATTTATTATGTATACAGTGCTCCGCCTGCACACCAGGAAAAGGTATCAGATCTCATTATAAATGGTTGTAAACCACTATGTGGCTGGGAATTGAACTCAGGACCTCTGGAAGACCAGTCAGTGCTCTTAACCCCTGAGCCATCTTTCCAGACCTAGCTTTTACATCTTAATTTAACCCACTTCCACTATTTTATATTTTACCACAAGGTTTGTGTCCTACCGGCAAGGTTCCAGCATTTCTGTCTCAGGCAGCAGCTCCACAGCTTCTCCATGACTCTGCCTCCTTTCTCCCAGCATTCAGTTTAGTGTCCCCCCCCCCCCCAGCTCTGGTCTACCCTATCACAGGCCCAAGACAGCTTCTTTATTAACCAATTACCATTCACAGCATACAGAGGGGACTCCCACATCAATGGTGGGCCTAGAGAACTTCCAGAGAATTAAGTTCAGATAATGATTTATGGAAGGTGCCATGTTCCAGGAGAAAGTACCACTGCTAAACACTAGTTGGTAGGGTGAGCAGGCTCTGGCCCCTGGCAGTAGCCTAGGGTCATAGACCAAGATAAGATAAAACCACCACCACCTCAACGCCCTCCTTGAGCTTTAATCACTGCTCTAGGCTGTGCTAGGAGCCCAGACCCCAGGATTCCTGAGCTTACTGCATTCAGGGCCTCTTCTTCCTCCTGGAGGCTGGAGGATAAACCTGGACTGGATGTAGGATGGTCAGTATCAGGCGAGAGACCCTTTCCAGTGTGGGGGAGTTGGGGGTGGGGAGGAAGGGACTGGAGGTGAGATTATCAGTGCTGTCCCCCTGACTGAGCTCCAAGTCTCCTTGGATTTGCTTTCCAGACACTAAGTGTGGGTGATGAGTGCATGTGTGTATATATGTGTGTGTGTGTGTGTGTGAGTGTGTACATCCACGAGCATGTGTACAGGAGTGTGTTGTGCTAGGGATTAAGTCCCAGGCCTTTTTAAGGCAAAGCACATGCTCTGCATAAGTTATGGTCCCAGCTTTCTAGATACCAGTTGTGTGTTCTTGCTCCACATCCTCAGCATCCCAGGCAAGCCTCAGACATAGGCTAGAGTCCTTTCATCCGATGGTTAGCAAGATGATGGGGTCTAAGCCGGGTTCCATTTTCCTCATCTGCTAGGAGACCTGCTTGTGTTATGATAATCCTATGAATTTTGTACGAAAGCATCCAGCAGTTTGTCTCATTATTTTCTTGCCCTCTCCCACCACAATGTAAGCCGGGGCCGGGCGGCCTCCAGAAACCCCAGTAAGTCACATTGTCCCTTACTGAATCCTAGTCCTTGTGGTAGAGTTCCAGGCATCTGCTTGCTAGCCCAACAGGAAACCACAGTCTCAAATCAGAGCCCAGGACCACCTTGTAGAAATGGCTTGCTCAGCAAAAGTGGATAGTGCCCTTTAAACCGCTCAAGTGACCAAGATGAAGAGCAGCTCCCTCCACCCACCCCCAGAACTACACAGCTCCTCTGTGGCTGCCTCCACCCCAAGCAAGAGGAAAGGGTAGCATTTACTGGGAGCTAGTAATTACACTGAGCAAGTGCAGCAAGAGCCTAGATAAGCGTTCTGATGCCCCAAACAGGGAGCTGCATCGGCTCAGCCTCAGGGTTTCAGGGCACCTGGGAAAGGTTGCAGCCTCTTCCCAACTTCTGCAGGAATATCAGTGGAGATCTCTGCTTTGGGAGGTCTGGGGACCCTAAGAAAGCAGAAGAACAGTGCTAGGGTGATTGGGAGGGATCCAGTGGGTAAAACAATACCCAAATTTGGAACCATTTGAAAAGCTCTAGAAGAAAAATATTTTTAGATGCCTTTTGCCTCCTTTCAAAGACAAGTAAATACATATCTTAGGGTTATTATTGCTGTCATAAAACTCTGTGACCAAAAGCAACTTGGGGAGGAAAGGTTTTGTTTGGCTTAGGTATTTTGAATCACAATCCACCGATGGAAGCCAAAGCAGGAACTCAAACCTGGAGACAGGAAGTGATACAGAGGCCACGGAGGAGCAGCGCTGCTTCCTAGCCTGCTCAGCTTGCTTTCCTATGGATCCCAGGACCACCAACCCAGGAGGGACCCCACCCATCAATCACTCATTATGAAAATGCCCTACAGATGGATCTTTTGGAGGCATTTTCCCAGTCAGGGTTCAATTTTTTTCCAGCCGATTGTACCTGGACACACATGTTCATCCACATTCATCACCCCCGCCCCAGGCTGTCTCTCATATTTGGAGACAGGGTCTCATATAGCCCAAGTTTGCCTCAAATGTGATAGCTAAACTTATCTCAAATGTCCAAGCCCTAGGAATACAAGCATGTAGCACCACACCCAGGGATTTGACCCAGAGCTTCCTGCCTGCATTCTAGGCCAACATTCTACTGAGTACGTCCCCAGCTCCACGCGAGGGTTTCCTCAGTTTTCACGGATCTCAAAAGAAACCACGAGTACAAATCACGGGCCTTGCTGCTGCCTCATTGTGGCATTTCTGACTGGTCTGGGCTCAGGAGGACCCAGGAGTTTTTCAGATTCCCTCAACGGGAAGCGTTCATGGAGGAACACCTGGGAGTCTTTAGTGGCTGCACAGGCTTCAGGTGCCAAAGAATTCTGGCGCCTGAGAGCCTGTCAGGTGGTCTCCGGGATAAGCCTTTCAGTTTGCAAATGAGGACACGACTGGAGCCCGGGGTCCAGGGCGTGTCATCACAGAACTCAAGTGTTTTCACCAGGACGGAAAAGCAAGTCATCCCAGCTACCCAGGGCTCGTTCCTGAGTCCCGACAGACACCCTGACTTTCACCTGCTGGCTGGTGTTTTCCCCTGGCCTTGGGTAAGATCTTTGCCTGGTGAGCATCCCGTGAGATTCCAGAACATTCTATGTGTCCTGGTGGCAGGACATGCCTACCATTCCTGCCAGTGACCAGTCTTTATGATTAGTGGGGGCATCTGAGAACAGGATGAGACTGCCCGCTGGAAGGGCTGGGCATGATAGAATGCCCAGCAGTGGTAAAGCCATCTGCTGAGGTCAAGAACACTCGGGAGCCATCATTATACCAGAAACTTGCGGCCTAAGGCATCATAGTTGGCACTCCCTCATCTCCGAGTGGCCCCTTGCCTTTGATGAGACTAGAAAGACAAGCTCTTCGGGTCGCTTTTCTCCTAGTCCTCTCCCTCCAGCAGCACTGCGCCTGTGCGCCTGTGCTCAGTTTTGTTTTGTTTCAAAAGTGAGGGAGTGAGGGTGAGAGCGAGCCCAGCCCTCGCCAAGCGCTTTCCAAGCTCGTTAGGAATTGGAGGCTGTTGTTAGGCAAATACAGCGTGGAGTCACTTTATGGAGGGTTCTGGAGAGGCAGGCGGAGAGGCGCAAAATAGGCGTGCCAGGGATAGAGAGACACCCGAACGAATCCACGTCGGGTCCCAGAGGTCGCCTTCCACCAGCTGGGCTATGGGTGGCTCCCTCAGCTCTCCTGGGAGCGTTGAAACTCACTAGGTTAGCAAGTGATCAATACCACGGGTTCCAATCTCCTCCGGGTACCAACAGCACCGAGGGGACAACAAAAGGTGGTACAGTGAGAATTTAGGGTTTCCCCTTGCCGCCTCCTCGGGAGTCCCTGCAGTCCACCCTGCACCTCCCCGCCCGGCACCCAGGGTTCCAGCTGTCGGGACTACAAGCCCAGGGCTAGGAGCAGCCCGCTAGCCTTTGGGGAAGGGGCGGGGACAGCAAGCGGGACAGCCCACTGCCATTGGCTGGAAAGGAAGGGGTGGAGGGCGGAGAGCAGAGAGGGGTCAAGTCCCGGGAGCGCGCAGGCGGCCGCAGTCACGCAGCCGTCAGAAGAGCCAGCGCCCGAGCGCAGACGCGCCCGCCATGAGGGAGATTGTGCACATCCAGGCGGGACAGTGCGGGAACCAGATCGGTACCAAGGTGGGCCCGGGCGCGCGTTCCGCTCCTGCGGGTGGGTAGTGGGTGTCGCCGGCCTCGGAAGACCTCGCCTTGCTCCTCGGAGCCAGGTTGACCCTGCGCACTCCTGGTGGGGAACGAACCCCCGAGAGCCTGCCCTGTCTCCCCTCGGGCAGACCCGGGGATCCAGCCCAGAGAGTGGGCCACCGGTCCCAACAGCCGGCCTTCGGGATTCGGCTGGAAGTGGGCCACCAGTTCCAGCTGCGGGCTTCGGAGAGTGCGCCCTGGGTCCCCGACCCGGAGAGTGGGCCCTTGGTCCCGAAGGGCGCGCCCTCGAGAGCGGCCCCCAAGGAGTGGGCCCAGGTTCCTGCGGCCAACCCCGGTGGTTCGGCCATGGGTCTCAGCGCACCGACTCGGGATTACGATCCAGGGGTTGCGTCTGCGTCTGAGGGCTCGGGGGAGCCGACTCTACAGAGCTGGCCGCAGGGTCCGGGGTGGGGAGTGGGGTGTCCCAGGGTGGCGGAGGCTCCCTGAGCTGCCGGACTGACTCTCTGTCCCTTCGCCGTTCCCCCGCAAGTTTTGGGAAGTGATCAGCGATGAGCACGGCATCGACCCAGCTGGAGACTTTGTGGGCGACTCAGCGCTGCAGCTGGAGCGGATCAGCGTCTACTACAATGAGTCATCCTGTGAGTCGCACGGCTGCGGGCCGTCAACCCCCGCGCCATCCGGCCTCCGGCACCGGCACCTGGCCTTCCCTTGCTGCCTTTCGGGCATGCCTTGACAGCACCCGACCATCCCCAGCCGGGACCCCGGGCTAGACCAGACCTAGAGAGGGAGGCGCTCGGGGTGCGGTCTCGGCGGCCGGAGACTTTGCTCAGGGAAAAGTTCGGGCGGGTTGGAGCTGATGCCCGGCCACTCCCTCACTCCCCCTGCAGCGGGAAACCCGCCCTAGGTCTATTCAAACTGTGGGATCCCGCCTATCCCGAAGGCCCGAACCAGACAATCCGTTGAGGTTGTGAAATCATCACCTCAGCACTTCCAGGCCATTCTTAAAAGAACGGAGCAGAGTAACCGACTGTAGCGAGCTTTAAACGCTGCTTTTATTAGGGATGCTTGGCTAAAATTTTGGGAAACACTTGTTTAAATGATTTTTTCTGGTCCTTCACCTAAAATTATGTTTGCTGGACACTAAAACTGCGGACAGCTCTGAGTAATTAATCGGGAGATTAGTAAAATTTCAGACCCTGGGTAATCAGTGTGGGAATGACTGCGCCTCTGTCCTCTGAACACTATTTTTACAGCAATTGTTGTTTTAAAAGTGCGACACACACCTCGCAAAGCAACAAAATCCCAGGGCGTTAGATGAGCACCCAGAAATGACATGTGCAGGCAGACCCGTGGCTCGACATTGAAAGCGCATCCAAGACACCCCCTGGAGTCACCAGAGTCTGAGTCACTGCCCACCTGTCCATCCAGAGCTGGGAAGGGCGGTAGACATGAATCATGGGAAGTTGTTCGTATAAGCAGACGAGGGACACTAGGTATGGAGGGAGGTTCTAGGAGCTCTGAGAGAAACTCCGCAGTGTGCACTGCACTTCTTCTTAACCATGGGGTGACCTCTGTGACACCTGTTCCTCTCTTTGGTTATGTGCGGAGCCCTTCCTTCCTCTTCGAGGTCCTCTGAAGTCCGCCCGCACTGGGAACTACATCTTGCGCAGGCGCCGTGCAGGCTACACAGACCCACTCTTACTTAAATAAGCGAACTTCTAGGATCCTAGAGCCCCTGGGGATGGCACCAGGGAGGAGCTGCGCACACAGCTTGACTGCTCATACATTCACACACTTTAATGGGGCAGGTGCCAAAAAGCAGACGGAAGGCCAGTTCCACAGACCTTGTTTATTGCCGCTGTCCAAAAGGAAAGGAGTGACGGAGGTGAACTGGGAAATACCATAGGCATGATGTAGGCAGGAGGGTTGGTTTCTCACTGGTCCTGCTTAGGGGCCTAGTAGTTTCTCATCCCAGGGTTAAGATTCTTTAGAGAGAAAAGTCACGGTAGCCTCTCTGAAGCGACTCTGGTTATCCCAGCCAGGCAGCTCTGAGCCGGTGGAACTGCTGGAAAAAAGTCAGTTTTCCCAGGAACCTGGAAGTAACTCTTGTGACCTTTCCCTCTCCAGCTCGGAAGTATGTGCCCAGGGCTGCCTTGGTGGACTTGGAGCCAGGCACCATGGACAGTGTGAGATCCGGGCCTTTTGGGCAACTTTTCCGGCCTGACAACTTCATCTTCGGTAGGTTCAGTCTTGCTTGCTTTTCTTATTGGTTCGTTTTGTACTTATTTATCGTGGTGCAGGGGGTTGAACCCAGGGGTTTGAATTGCGACTGTCCACTTGTGGCACCTACCTAGGAGATAGTCAAAAGGCTTCAGGGTTTGGAGCATTTGGAATTTTCAGGTTAGGAAGGCTGAGCCATCAGAGTGTATTCCGGGGAACTGGAGAATTCTAAGGGCGATTCCTGGCCTACAAGCATCATAGAGAGTGAAGGTATCATGAGAAATCTGTATCCTGACCCCATATTCAGAAGGCCCCGGGCAGTCACAGTTTAATTGAGGGGTAATAGGCAGTCCCATTACCTCAACCATGGCTGAGAGGAAATAGAGCTGCAGTGTTTTTTATGAGGCTGTGTTTTCCCAAAACATCATTTTGGGAAAGCTATAGACCAAAGTCACTTAAACAATCAAGGCAAAACTCCAGATGTCACTGTTTAAAAACACAACACTACTTTGTGGGGTGTTACAGGACACACCAATGCTGCACCTCCCAGCTTTGGGGAGGCAGAGGCAGGAGACTCTGTGAGTTTCAGAGCTGGGTCAGCCAGAGCTACATAGACCCTGTGTGAAAAGGCGGAGGAGGGAGAGCATACTCTGATAGGGCTCCAGTGAAGAGTCTAGCACGCTGCCACTGGCCCTCGAGGGTCCCTCCATTCCCTGCACAACTTTGGACTGGCTGTCTAACTTGCACGAGGACTCTCTGGTCCTTAGGGAGACAGAATTGAAAGGGTAGGTATGTAGGCTGTCACAGAAATGCTCCCTTCAAGAACCCTGAAGTTCTAAGAATTCTCTTATGAGAATCCGAGGTGAGGTAATGGCAGCAGGACCACAATTCAATTCCCTGACCTCTCATAGAGGCAGCGACAGAGATGAGAGGGGGGTGCAGGACTCAACAGAGGCCCACGGGCAGGGAGCCTGGAGGCTGAAGCAGTAAGCAAGAGACTTTATTTCAAACCAATGTAAGATTGTCCTCTGACCTTCAAGGTGTACACAGGGATGTTGGCTCACTCTTTCTCTCAACACACACATACACACACACACACACACACACGCACGCTCAGATGAGCAATGTTTTGGGTGTTCTAGCAAGGCGAGAAGATTGGTGTGATTGAGTTGAGACAGGGTCTCATGTAGCCACAGCTGGTTATTATGTAGCTGAGGATGACTTTGAGCTGAGTCTGCTGCTTCCCCCACACAGGTGCTGGGATTAGCGCCCTGGCCTCCACGCCTGGTTGATGCTGTGTAGAGATTAAAGCAGGGCCCTTCTCAAGTGCGGTCAGCTGAAGGACCCATTTCACTCTGGGTTTCTGGCAACTAAATTCATTCTCCCTCCCTCCCTCCCTCCCTCCCTCCCTCCCTCCCTCCCTCCCTCCCTTTCTTTTCTTTCTGGCAATTAAATCTAAGAAAGGAAGTGACACCCCATGTCTCTATCCCTGAAAGACAATTTATGAACCCTTTGCTTCTAAACTAGCATTTATTTTTTTACTTTGCCTTTATTTCCAGCAAAATACAACACAATCACATTATCAAAAAATTAAACTATAAGCCAGGTGGTACAAAAGGCAGAGGCAGGTGGATCTCTGAGTTTGAGGCCAGTCTGGTTTACATAGCAAGTTCTAGGACAGCCAGGGCTGTCTAGAAAGACCCTGTCTCAGAAAGAAAAGCAGACTAGAGTACCCAAATCCTTTTCTCCTGCTCTCCATCTCCATAGACTGAGTCAGCTTTGGGGTGCCTTAACCTGTCTTTATTTTGGTTGTCTTGTCCTCTGTTTTAATTATACCATTATGTAGATATTTTTCATGGGATATTATAAACCATACTCCATGTTAGTGTGTGGTTCTAAGATCTGTAATTTAGTTGGTACATAATTGTAATTAATTCTTTACAAGGCCAGTTCTCAGGGAAGCAGTGTTTGCTCTTATAAAGAATACGGTAATGAGGTGGCTGGGAAGAGGGTTTTCTTGGTAGAGAGCTTGCTGTGCAGACAGGAGGACTTGAATTTGGATCCCTGACAGCCCAGTACTCCAGTGTGTACCTATAATCCCAGTGCTGGGGGGGGGGGGCCAGGTGGATACCTGTGTTTATTCAGCCGGCCAATCTAGCCCGATCAGAGAGTTGCAGACACTGGATGGAGTAAGAGAGCAGAGAGCCGGCATCGCTCTCCGGCCTTGCCTCGTGCGTGCACTGAGTACTGTCATGATCTGGGAGTGGTGGCACGGGCCTGAAATCCTAGCATTTTGAAGATGATGAGGCAGAGAGGTGGGGAGTTTGAAGCCAGTCTGGGCTGTGAGACCCTGCCTTAAATGAACAAGCAAAAGACTGAGAACTGAAGATAATGGGCTCAGTGGTTAAGAGCATTTGCTGTCCCGTTGTGAGAACTTGGTGCTCGGATCTCAGCCCTCACGCATCAAGCCTAGCATCCCACACATACTTGTGATGGAAGCCCCAAGAGGAGTACAGGCAGGAGGATTGTTGGGACTTGCTGGCTTTCAGCCTGGGGTGTGGGCAAAAAGAAGCCCCAGGTCCAGAGAGACAGACCCTGCCTCGAATGGGCAGAGTGATAGAGACTAAGTGGCACCCCTCTTTGGCCTCTGGGCATGTATGCGTCCACACATGCATGCACTGACATACACAGGTGCATATGTAAATCTTTCTTTAAAAAGAACATGAGCATATTGGTCCATGGAAATTCTTTTTCTTTGATTTCAGAGTAGACTCTTGAAAAGTATAATAAACATCTCAGAAGACTTGGCCAGACCTCCCACGGCCTAAGGGCCACCGCAGTGCAATTTACCTCTGCCTTTACCTGAAGTTAAATTGCTATCCCAGCCCTTACCCTAGTAGTGACTTGGTGCTTTGAGAACTGCTTTATCAGGATTGGGGTGTGGCTCAGTGGCTGAGCACGTGTTTAGGATAGAGGAAGTCCTGGGTGTGATTTCCCCAGGACCACAAAAACAACCCAAGCGGAAAAAAGTTACAGGAATCACCAAAACAACCCCGAAAGTGGCTGTTCTGTGTATAAAGTGTGAACGCCCAAAAGAGAACCTTAGACATAGCACGTGAGACTTGGTCCCAGAGAAACCCGAAGACCTGTGTTCAAATAGGTGACCAAACACTTCCCATGGAGACACAAACCCCATTCCTGCTCTCTGAGAGAACATGGGAAGCTGGCTTGGCACTGTTTATGATGTTTAAGTTACATTGGAATTTCTAGAATGTCGATGGGGTCTGTCATCACATGGGTAGAAGTGTGGCTAGTCACTGTGTTATTATCCCTAACCTTTCACATGCCTTAAGTCTTGTAAGAAAACATCAGGTTCCTTGGAAGTGTGTAGCAAAGGTGATGGCTTGTCATAGCCATGGCTTCTCTGCAGGTTTTTCTCCCTTTTCTGTCCAGATGGACTGTCTGCCCACCATAGGCCAAGTGGGGCTAAGAGAGCCCCATCTGGCCTGGGTGTTGTACCCCAGTTGCAGCCCTGTTATGAAACTTTGTCATTCCAATTCTGGGTTGTGGGAAGGCAGCTTCTTGTAGCAGCCAGTTTTCTTCAAACTGAAAAGTAGGAAGGTTGTTTTTGTTTTTTTTTCGAAACAGGGTTTCTCTATGTAACAGCTCTGAGTATCCTGGAACTTGCTTGTAGACCAGGTTGGCCTCGAACTTACTGAGATCCGCCTGCCTCTGCCTGCTGAGTGCTGGGATTAAAGGCGTGCGCCACCACTGCCCATCATAAAGTGGGAGGTTAAGAGAGGTCTGTCCTCACCGGTCTAGCTGTTTGGTGTGTGGATGAACAAGAGCAAACCTAAATTGAGGCAGACCTTGTCATTGCTTAGTTGTCCAGTGGACCAGGTGCATCTCGAAACTGAGAAAATGGCATTCAGGGGCTGGGGAGAGAGAGGCTAAGTCATAAAGAGCTTGCTGTATAGGCATGAGGGCTAAGCTCTATTAGACCATTAAAAGAAAACAGCTGGGTACAGTGGGTATGTATCTGTGGAGACACGAAGGTCCTGGGTATCTGCTGGCCAGTCAGTATATAGCTGAACCAGTCAGCTCCAGGTTTGGTGTGCTCTTGTCCAAAGCACTAAGTGAGGAAGACACTTCAACCTCTGGCCTGTACACCAATACTACATAGGTACACAATGTGCACACACACACACACACACGTGCAAAGAAAATGACATTTGGCGTGTAAAGCTCGTCCCCAAAATTCTGGCTGGACTGGAATATACTGCCATACCCAAGCTTATTTTTTCATTTCTCTCCCTCTTCCCGTGTGTGTGTCAGATGTATGTGGGTACCCACAAAGGCCAGAAGGTGTTGAATTCTCTGGAGCTGGAGTTAATAGGGCAGCTGGGTGCCACCTGGTGTGGGTGTCAGGCACTGAACCCGGGTCCTCTGAAAGCGGTGGTAGATGTTCTTAACCACTGAGCCATCTCTTCAACCCCCACCCCCACTCCGTTAGGAATTTGAGACAGGGTCTCTCACTATGTAGCCCTGGTTTGCCTGGAACTTTCTATGCGACCAAGATGGCTTCAAATTCAAGAGTTCTGCCTGTCTCTGCCATCCAAGAGCTGGAATTAAAGGCTATGCACTATGGCTGGTCCAGAATTTTTTTTTTTTTTTTTGAGGCAGTTTCACTGTGTTGTGTAGCTCTGGCTGTCCTGGAACTCCCTTTGTAGATCAGGCTGCCTTAAAACTCACTGAGATCCGCCTGCCTCTGCCTCCTGAGTGCTGGGATTAAAGGCGTGCACCACCACTACTAGCTAAGAATGTTAAAATTTTAAACAAGTTGTCCTGACATAAAATATCCTTAATTTAAGAAATTGGACCTTATTTTAATTAAGAACTGTGACTTATTTATGATAAATTGTGTGTGGTGGTTCTTAACTGACCCAGAAGGCTGAAGCAGGGACACTGGATCCAAGCACAGCTTGGTCTATGTATGTGAAGGTAGCTTGGACTACAGAAAGAGATCCTGTCTTTAAAACACAAAAATTGTCCTTTGTCTACAGTGTTTATTATTTTCCATTCTTTTTTTTTTTTTTTTTTTTGGTTATGGCTATATCAACTGGCCAGTGAGCTCATGCTCAAATCTTATGTGGGTTCTGGGGATCTGAACTCAAGTCCTCATTTAGAATTGTCTTAATTCCAGTTGACTCCGGAGTGATACACTTCAGCTGGTTCCCAGCTCTTAGGTAGCTTTGGCAAACTAAAATAGACCATTGTCAAGCAGGGCTTAGTGATGGAAGAGCGTGTGTGGAGGCCTGTCACCAGCACCAGAAGACTGAGTCAACAAGCCTGTGTCGTTTCAGTTCTGGGTATAGTTTGAAATGACTTAAGCGCTGAGCAAAAAAACAGAGGCACACATGCCTTTTGTCCCAGCACCTGGGAGGCAGATGCAGGTGGATCTCCGAATTTGAGGTCAGCCTGGTCTACCTAGTGAGTTCAGTACAGCCAGAGCTACATAGACTCTTTCACAAAATCCAGGGGGGAGTGGATGAACTAGTTGCATTAGTAATATATAATTTTAAAAAGTGAGTTACTTAAATGTGAGTTCCCAATGATATGATCATACGCTTTCAACACTGCTTTTGTTAATTGCTGGTTGCACAGCAGCTATGCCAAGGAGACTGTGGGAAGGAAGCTAAGCGCCAGACAGGCTGTTTCCTTAAAGCCCCTTGTGGATTTGTAGTTTTCCTTCAGATGGAGGCCTCGCTAAGGAGCCAGGGAGCACGAGGAGCTGGAAGACCAGTTCTTCACCGGAGGGAGGACTGAGGAAGCCCTAGGCATCTGCAGCTTGCCTGCCAACCCTCAGGGCTGCAGCCTGTGTTTAACAAGCTGGAGTCACTGATTAATAGCCCAATGCATCATGTTGCTGGTCAACTTATGACCCCCAAATATTTAAGTAGGGATGATCTGTTGCTATGAGACGGTGGCAAAATATTTTTAAAAGTCGCCAGCTTCCTTCTTTTGTCAAGAGTAGAGAATACTTTGCTGCTAATCTGTGCTATGAATAGGGAGGAATCTGAGTCGCTGGGGGAGCTCAATCACTGTAAGACCTACAGCTTGAGCAAGTTTGATTTAAGGTTCTGCGTCTTGCCTGCAGCTGCCTTCTATGCTTTCTGCACGTTGAGTGGCCACGGCTCTGGCAGTGTGTGCAGTCCTTCTGTGCAACAATGTTCCCGGTACAAGGTCAAGCCTAAGTGCCGAGTTGACCTCGGCGTTTGATATTCTCATTGCCTGTCTTGGGCTCTGGCCTGGCTGCTGCCTGCCGACTTGTGTGGGAAGGGGTAGGTAGATATGAATTTGTGGGTCCTCGGAAAGGACAGTGACTATCTGTGCTGTCTAGCGTTTTTATCCACTTGACTAAAGCCAGAGTCATTTGGGATGAGAGAACTGCGACTGAGAAAATCCCCTTTGAGACAGGGTTTCTTTGTATTGCTCTAGCTGTATTGGAACCCACTCTCTAGAACAGGCTGGCTTCAGCTCACAGAGATCTGCCTCCTGCATGCTGGGATTAATCACATGGACTGTTACCTCCCAGCCAGTGGGACATTTTCTTGATTAATGATTGGTGGGGGAGGATCTAGTCTATTGTGGGTGGTACCAC
Organism: Alexandromys fortis; assembly: GCF_014885135.2. Lineage (NCBI taxonomy): Eukaryota > Metazoa > Chordata > Mammalia > Rodentia > Cricetidae > Alexandromys > Alexandromys fortis. Next base: position 955,702 of record NW_026067979.1, on the reverse strand, counting down.
CCCTGGACAGGTGGTCCTGGGGTCTATAAGAAAGCAGGCTGGGCAAGCTATGAGGAACAAGGCAGTTAAAGCAGCTCTCCTCCATGGTCTATCAGTTCCTGCCTCTAAGTTCTTGCCTTGAGTTCCTGTCCTGGCTTCTTTTCATGATGAACTATAAATTGTAAGGTAAAATAAACCCTTTCCCCTCCAAGTCACTACTGTTCATAGTGTCTATCACCATCTTAGAGTCCGCTCAGAGAAGAGAACCAGCCAGTTTTCACTGGACAGCACAGCTAGACAGGATAGAAGAGAACTCCTGTTTGTAAGAGAGAAGAAGCCCATCCTAGATAAGGTTAGACCAGGGAAAAGCAAAGCAAGAAATGGCTACCTGAGAGGCCAGAGGGACCAGCGCCCAGTAGGTGTGCTAGTCAGCTGCTGTGATTGTCTAGATCCTCACCACACCCACTGGGGCATGGATAGCAGGAAGCGTGAGCGCCCTCCTGAAGGTGGTGCCTTCTGCAAACTTACCTTTTTCATCACAGTGAATTCGGAGGGTCTTCATGTGCCTTGTCCAAGCACTGTAGTGTAACAATGGGGACCCGTCAGCCTCATGGCGCCATGAGGCTCTATCCTTAGACAGGTAACTGGTGTGTTGTGGATGGTTGGGGTTTTCTATGTACACTCTTAGATGTTAGCACATTGATTCTGTGTTCAGGAAATGAAGAGTGTCTGTCTCTGTAAAGTCTGTCTGTAGGATGAGCTGCTCTATGAAACACAGACTGACTAGATGATTTTTCCTAGCCACTTGAACTCTTGATAAAAACTCAAATTTTTTTGTAGGCATGTTAGGTTCCTTTCCACAACTGCACTGGATGCAAAACCAGTAGTTAGTTCCTAGAAAAATGGGTAATGAATGAAGTGCCCCATTCACATCAAAACTCATTACTGGGGGGCGGGGGTGCTGGAGCAATGGCTCAGAGGTTAAGAGCACTGGCTGCTCTTCCAGAGGTCCTGAGTTCAATTCCCAGCAACCACATGGTGGTTCACAACCATCTATAATGAAATCTGCCACCCTCTTCTGGCCTGCAGGCAGAACACTGTATATACATAACAGATAAACCTAAAAAAAAAAGTATTTGTAGCCGGGCAGTGGTGGCATATGCCTTTACTTGGAAGGCAGAGACAAACAGATCTGAATTCCAAGGCCAGCCTGGTCTACAGAGCTAGCTAGTTTCAGGACAGCCAGAGATACACAAACTCTGTCTTGGAAAAAAAAAAAAAAAAAAGTATTTGTATATAGCATGGGTTTTAAATCCTTTGCCCAAAAATCCTTGAAACCAGATTTTTGTGAAATATTTGCATATGTATAAGAAGCTTCCTTGCCAGTGGGATAGCAAACATGAATTATGTTTACTTTACACTTTATACACAGAAACTGAAGGTTCAATGCATCTTGTTTTTGGCCTCTCATATGAGGTCAGGTATGGAATTTTCCACTCATGGCATCAGACCCATACTAAAAAAGTTAGGGGTTTTGAAGTGTTTTGGATTTTCAGAATTAGTGCAAAGTTCAGAAAGCTCAAAAGAGGGAAGGCAAATAACTGATGTATCATGTCCTCTTTGAACTTTGATCATATGCCAAAATTATTTTAAAAGAGGCAGACAGGCAGATCTGTGAGTTCAAGGACAGCCTGGTCTACAGAGCAAGTTCCAGGGCAGCCACTGTGGTTACACAGAGAAACCCTGTCTAAATAGAGAAATAACAGCAGTAAGATCAGAGCTGGCCTGATGGGGCTACATAGATAGACTAACTCAAAACAAATGACATTATGTATCTTAAATGTTTATATATAGATTTATGTCATTAGTTTGCTTGTTTTTTTATTTTCTTTTTTGAGATAGGGTTTCTCTTTATTACAGTCCTAGCTGTTCTGGAACTAGCTCTTGTAGACCAGGTTGACCTTGAACTTAAGAGATCAACCTGCCTCTGCCTCCCAAGTGCTGGGATTGAAGGCGTGCACCACCACCGCCACCCTACTATTTATCAGTTTATTTTTTAAAATTATTTATTTACTGTACAGCATTCTACCTGCATGTATGCCTGCAGACCAGAAGAGGACACCATATTTCATCATAGATGGTCGTGAGCCACCATGTGGTTGCTGGGAATTGAACTCAGGACCTCTGGAAGAGCAGCCAAGTGCTCTTAACCTCTGAGCCATCTCTCCAGCTCTTGTCATTAGTTTAATGTCCTGGTGTTGACTCCAGAACCAGGACCTCTGTGTACTAAGTGCACTCTTCTAGGGAGTAGGGCCCCCACCCCTGGGTATAGGCTTGTCCTATCTAAAGAGGTACCTGCTCGTGTGTTTTCTAGACACTGGTGGGTACCTGCTGCCTGGCTCCTGTTTCTTTGCTCTAATCTCTCGTGCTCTGAAAATACTGATCGAGGAAAGCAGGTCCCCTCTGGAATCTTGTTATCTTGCAGGACAGACAGGCGCCGGGAACAACTGGGCCAAGGGTCACTACACTGAGGGCGCGGAGCTGGTGGACTCGGTGCTAGATGTGGTGCGCAAGGAGTGCGAGCACTGCGACTGTCTGCAGGGCTTCCAGCTCACGCATTCGCTGGGCGGTGGCACGGGCTCAGGCATGGGCACCCTGCTCATCAGCAAGATCCGGGAGGAGTACCCGGACCGCATCATGAACACCTTCAGCGTGATGCCATCGCCCAAGGTCTCAGACACCGTGGTGGAGCCCTACAATGCTACGCTGTCGGTGCACCAGCTGGTGGAGAACACTGACGAAACTTACTGCATTGACAATGAAGCTCTTTACGACATCTGCTTCCGCACGCTCAAGCTGACCACGCCCACCTACGGGGACCTTAACCACCTGGTGTCTGCCACCATGAGCGGAGTCACCACATCGCTGCGTTTTCCAGGTCAGCTCAATGCTGACCTGCGCAAGCTGGCTGTGAACATGGTGCCCTTCCCACGCCTGCACTTCTTCATGCCCGGCTTTGCACCACTCACAGCCCGGGGCAGCCAGCAGTACCGGGCTCTGACAGTGCCTGAGCTCACACAGCAGATGTTTGATGCCAAGAACATGATGGCTGCCTGTGATCCGCGCCACGGCCGCTACCTGACGGTCGCCACTGTCTTCCGGGGCCTCATGTCTATGAAGGAGGTGGATGAGCAGATGCTAGCCATCCAGAACAAGAACAGCAGCTACTTCGTGGAGTGGATCCCCAACAACGTCAAAGTGGCCGTGTGTGACATCCCACCACGGGGCCTGAAGATGGCTTCCACCTTCATTGGCAACAGCACCGCTATCCAGGAACTGTTCAAGCGCATCTCCGAGCAGTTCTCGGCTATGTTCCGCCGCAAGGCCTTCCTGCACTGGTTCACTGGTGAGGGCATGGACGAGATGGAGTTCACCGAGGCTGAGAGTAACATGAATGACCTGGTGTCTGAGTATCAGCAGTATCAGGACGCCACTGTCAACGACGAGGAAGAGGCTTTTGAAGACGAGGATGAAGAAGAGATCAACGAATAGGGAGCCGTAAGATGCTAGAGTGTACACTTGCTCTCTTCTTAGCCCTGATGGTGTGAGCCTGCTGCCCTGGTATGCACGTTACAGGCCCCTCTCAAACACTGCACTGTTCCCAGGTTATCGGGAACAAGCACTTTCCTCTGCTGGAGAGTTGGCAGTCCCACCAAACCAGGGTGGTTTTGTACAGAAACACTGAAAGCAAATTAAGGGGCTGTACAGGGCTAAAGATAGCAACCACCTTCCGTTAAGTGCCCAGCCATCATAGTTAACAGGGGAGTTAGAATAAGGATTTGTTTTTCATTCTTGGTGATAAACCTAAAGCCACACAGTTTTGCCTTAATTGAATACACAAAATGGAACTTGGTGACAATCCATTCATAATAAAATGCTAAACGTGTTTTTTGGTCTCTTGAATTTCATTGAAGCAATGTGATAATGTAGTTCTCATTTTTCAGAAACCTATTATGTGAGATCCCCATAAATCACACCTATCTTGGAAAAGGGTCTGCTATGGGTCAGGCTTCACAGGTGGCATGCAGCTAAGCCTTGCCATACCCATTCCTGTGCAGGTGAGGTGACCCTACTCTCCTGCCCCGAGGTCGCACAAAGCTTGCCAGGACAATGGCACCTCTATTACTGTTCTTGTGAGGCAGGAGAAGCCCCGGGCACTTGACTTGTAGCAGGCATAGCAGCTTAAGGGTGAAATGTCTCAGCTTTACCTGCCTGGAAACTTAAGAACTGGATACTTTCGCAGACAGTTCTTTCCCTTCCACAGACTGGCCCAAGTTCCATTACTACTTCTCTGTCAAAGAACCCAAGACTGTTAACAGTTCATCACCACTACAGTTCATCATGAGGGCATCCTCCTGACTAAGCAGGTACGGCCTCAAGTCTCCATTGAGCTATCCCCTCCCAGAAATATCCAGTGGGGAGAAAAGGAGGGACATCGTGGCTCTTCTGCAAATGACCATGCAGAGTCGATACGCTGGTGAGAGCTGGTACCTCGGTGCATCTCTGACCCCACTTACCATGTGGCCATGAGCTGGAGTGTACCCATCAAAAATAGCTCCTACCGCCACTGAAAGACTACTCCAGCGATGCCACTGTCCCCACATCAGCAAAGCACAAGGCAAGCTGGAATGTTTTTTATAAGATGCAGCTAAAAAGAAATACAAAATTGGCATGGTGGTTTATAATCCTAGTACTTAAAAACAAAGCAGCGTTTGGAGACATGGCTCAACAGTTAAGAGCACACTGCTCTTGAAGAGGACCCAAATTTAGTTACCAACACCCAAGTCTGGTAGCTTATAATTACCTGTAACTCCAGCTCCGGGGGGATCTGATACTCTCTCTTCTGTCCTTTTCAGGCACCAGGCACAGATGGAGTACACAGACATACATGCAGGCAAAATACCCATGCACATAAAAAGATAAAAATTAATCTTTTAAGGAAAACTTTAAGGGAACTGCTGTCAGTTCAGTGCTAGTGTGGACTTACAACGGTGACTTCCAGGCCAGTGGGCTAGAGTAGATCCAATTTAAAAAATAAAATAATCAGTATCTCTAAGCTCAAATAATGGCACTTGAAGATGGGAGTTGATCTGCGGTTGTACAATCTTTATAACCCTCTGCTGGAGACTGACAGCAGTAAGCACACACACCTCCAGCACCGCTGGGGACCCAGATCCATCATTCCCTCTAGGAACAGCCGAGCCCAGACGGCACAATGCATACCTGTTATGGCCAGCTCAGCTCAGGGAGAACCTAGTTGATGCAGCTATCACAGCTCCCAACGACTGATTCTTGGCTCCAACAGCACCAGTCCAGGACATAAATCTGGAGGGCTGCAGCTTTCTGTGGCAGCTGATGAGACCAGTTGGGTAAGATTTTGAAGAATTTATCTTCAAAAATGAAAACCACTTAATTTCCTGACATTATGTTCTCTAAACATAAGCACAGCATAGTGACCCTGCACATGTTCAGGAAAAAAGTACAATGTCCACCTTTTATTTCCGATGTAAAGAATCCATATTTACACAATACATTCAGGTTTTTAAATATGTTAGTTCTCTATAGAAAACCATTCTATTGAAACAGCAATAAGTGATCTGAATTCAAATTTTAAAATATTTGCTTGAATCAAAGGACTCGAACTGAATTTTATACAGCACTTCTGCAGAGATATCAAAGGAGGAAGAATGGAGAGCAGGTAACGGGAAAACATTCTCCTACCACAGAATAGGATTCCACAGGACAGGTGTCATCATCTCTCCTGTTCCGGCCACTGTTTGTGAGGCCAAGGCTGAGGGGCAGGAGAGTCCCCTTGAAAGGCCTGGGTTGCTGGCACTCCTGCAAGCGCAGTGCAGGCCCTCTGCTCAGCCTGGCTCAGTCAGCAGGTGGCTTTGCACTGGGGCTGCTGCTGCTGAAACTGAAAGCTGAAGCCCTGGGAGGACAAGGTAAGGGCCAGCCCTGAGCCTAGCTGACGATCTTCTCACTCAGGGGCTCCTCTTTCTCTTTCTCCTCCCGCTCTTTGTTCCAATCTTGAAGGCCCTCAGGGAGCGAAGTGTCCTCGTCCAAGCTGCCGGTGCCTTCCACAAATTCTTCATACGTGGATTTTTCTGTAAATGGTCTGGGGCCCAGAAGTTCAACCATATCATTCTTATCTAATACTTCCTTTTCTAACAGTAAAAGAGCAACCTGAAATACAAGCGATTTCCATTAAAAATTACTCAGCAAAATTTACTCAGAAGTTAAGATTTTTGCTTTTAGCTGAATTCATTCTAATAAGAACCCAAGGAGTATCTCAGTGGTTAAGAGCACTTGCTGCTCTTCCAGAGGACCAGGGTTCAGTTCTCAGCTCACTGCCATCTTGTAACTCCAGTTCCAAAGCATCTAGCTCCCTCTTCTGGTCTTTGAGAACACCAGACATGCACACTCTGCACATACATGCATTCAGGCAAATACTCATACATATTAAAAGACTGTAATATTAAAAAATAAAACATGGGCTGGTCAGTGGTGGTTGCATGCCTTTAATCCCAGCACTTGGGAGGCAGAGGCAGGCGGATCTCTATGTGTTCAAGGCCAGCCTGGATACAGAGTGAGTTCTAGGACAGCCAGGGCTACACAGAGAAACCCTTTCTCAAAAAAACAAAAAAAATCTAAAAAAACAAACCCCAAAAAGATCAAAAAGACAACTGAACATGTCTCATAAATAAAATCACATGATTTTTTAAGAGTAAGATGTGTAATATAGCGGAAGTCAGAAATGTCCTTCATAAGCAAAAAGGCAAACACATTTGGCACATCTACACAATTAAGGATTATGTAGCTGTAATAAAGGGATGCCAATACTTCTCTGCAGGAAAGTAAAGCACAAATGTGCAATGCAGGTTACACTTGCTTTTAGGAGGGAAGAATAGATTATGTGCTATTGAGGTGACCATCACCTCGGCACTATTCCTCATCTGAAATCCTTAGACAAGCAAAACCAAACCGACAGCGTGCATTTCTCATAACTAAGTGTGAATGGAGCGCAGGAGGAATAAAAGCTTTAGGCTTCCGCTGATGCAAGCACACAGTGCAGTCGTGGGTGAGCGTGGACGTCTGTGCATACAAACAGCCACTCTCACAGCACCTCTCAGACCGGTCACATTGCCAGTGCTTGGAAACCACCCACAGCCGTTGTGGACATAGCACAGGAGAGGGGACCTGCAAGGGCTGTAGCTGGGTCAGAACACTGCCTCTGCCACTCACCACTCTGTGACCTTAAGCCACCACATGGCCTCTCTGCATTGTTTCTTCACTAAGAAGTGGGGATAATGACACCTCAGGAGGTTGCAGGTTTAGCTGGTACTGTGTAAGCTAGTTCTCCTTATTCTGAAGGGTCTCACACAACCTGCATAGGAGAGCAAAGCCTTCAAGCCCTCTCCTCCCAGTAGACTGGTCCCCCGACAGGCTCAACACTTTATCTGCATCCTTTTCTCTGCTGGGTCACAAAATACTTCTGACACCCACAGTGTCAGGATCCTTAGTCAACTCAACACATTTTCCTTCCACCAAACATTTCTTTGGTATATATTGAATACATGTAGTCTAGGCAGGAGTGAGATAATCTTACACGGGAATAAGGCTGGCCCTAACATTCTCCTTTGCGCGTTCACAGACTTTCTTCACCTAACACAAGAACCAGAATAGTGCTGCTTCTGCACCCCAGTCACGGGGAACACTCAACACCAGAGGGAAGGAGCACAGGAGGTCGGAAGGAAGGAAGGGATTCTTGAGTCTAGACACCAACTAAATCACCTGTAGAAAGCCAGATAAGGTGACTCACCCCTGTAATTCCAGTACTCAGGAGGTAGAGGAAGGGGAAGATTGGCACCAGCCTGCTACCCAGTGAGTTCCAGGCCAGTCAAGGTTACACAGCAAAATCCTGTCTCAAACCAATGAGGCTGGCAAGAAGGCTCAGCAAGTAGAGATACTTTCTGAGCAAACCTGATGACCTAAATTTAATCCCTAAAGGCACATAAAGGTGGAAGGAGAGAACCAGCTCTACAGAATTACCATCTGATTGACGTTTGTATGCTTGCTCGTGCACACACACACAACCAAAGCACTCATGCAGAGAGTCATCCATATGCTGGCACCTACCTTCTCTACATCAGCCTTCTTCTCGGTGAGAAGAGCCACAGTTCTTTTATAGGCATCATTAATGAGTATCCTCACTTCATCGTCTATCATCCTCGCCGTGGCTTCACTGTAAGGCTTCTCTAATACCATGTCCCCCTGGCGTGGGAGGTCAAATGAGATCTGCCCCACCTTCTCATTCATGCCGAACTGGACAATCTGAAAAACATCAATAATTAAAAGGTTAGATAAAAGAACCTTTACCTTTGAACACTTACAGAGGCCAGGGGACAAAGACACTCTGTAGATGACAGCCAAGGGTAGCAGCATGATTTAAACTTATACAGAGCACAATCAGGACAAAATAAGTGGATAGGCAGTGGGCAGACTACAGCAGCTCTGAAGCCCTCAGGCTATTTCACTTGTGGGGGGACAGGAAGAAGAAAGAACAATTGATATTGCTGGTGGTGGTGGTGCACGTCTTTATTCCAGCACTTGGGAGGCAGAGGCAGGGGTATGTCTGAATTCAAGAACAGCTTGGTTTACAAAGCAAGTCCCAGGATAGCCAGGGCAACACAGAGAAACTCTGTCTCAAAAAACAAAAACTAAATAAAACAAAACAAACAAAAAAGCACTTGGTGCCGGGCGGTGGTGGCGCACGCCTTTAATCCCAGCACTTGGGAGGCAGAGGCAGGCGGATCTCTGTGAGTTCGAGACCAGCCTGGTCTACAGAGCTAGTTCCAGGACAGGCTCCAAAACCACAGAGAAACCCTGTCTCGAAAAACTAAAAAAAAAAAAAAAAAAAAAAAAGCACTTGGTAAGATCAAACTGCCAAGAAGTTCTCCTGTGAAAAGACAGTCTAAACCTGAGAACACGGGACACGGGACAACACCTGCATATTTCACAGACTGTGTCAAAGGAGCCAAGGGGCCATGTGAGTGACAGATGGTTCCCAGACCTATGTGAAGGCTCTCTACCTTCTGTCACTCCAGTTCCCAGGGCTTCCACATGTACACAGTGCACAGACACATGCAAGCAAAACACCCATAGATAGGCATAAAACAGAAGTGAAAGGATCCTAAGGGAAGGGGGTGTTTCTGATCCAAGCAGGAAGCGGCAGAGACAAGGAGTGGAAAGCACAGGCTTCCCCACCTCCACAGCCTGACCTCCCAACTCCTGAGACCTCAAAGACAAACAACACAGAATAATGTTTTCAGAGAGGAAAATCAGGATGGAAACAGGTCTGCATCACAGAGGAAACTGTGACCCACTGTTCCAGAAATGAAGCATACAGGAGGAAGCAGAATGGACTCTGTGAATCAGACTCAGAAGGACTCCGGGGGCTAGAAGACAGAGAAAACTACACACTGCAGAAAAAACATTTTTTTTAAAGATTAAACTAGACTGGGTGTGGTGGCAACGGCCTTTAACCCCAGTACACAGGTGGCAGAGACATAAATCTCTGAGAGCTTGAAGTCAGTCTGTCTATAGAATGAGTTCCAGGACAACCAGGGCTATACAGACAAACCCTGTCTCAAAAAACCCAAAACAAACACAAATAAATGGGCTTAAACTAGAAAGAAATAAGAGCAAATAATAAGTAATAAATAATAAAAAATAAATAATAAGTAATCACTGATACCACATGGGGAGGGGAGACCACTTTCAAAGCAAGACATGGACGATAAGCAAAGAGCTGCCTCAATGGAGAGCGTTCCCACAGAGACGGCTCATGTCTGCTCAGGGGACACAGCCTACTGCTGGGGCTGCTGAAACCAGCAGTAAAAGCTAAAGAAAGCACAGGAATGGGAACAGGTCAAGAGAGGCTGCTGCTTAGGGGAGGGGCAAGGGACAGGCTGTAGGGAGATCCCGAGTTCCACTGACAAACAGGGACATGGAAATAAAAATTAAAGTATAGGGCTTCTAGAGCACCCAGGTTTGGTTCTACATGGCAGGTCACAACCATCTGAAACTCCAGTTCAAGGAGATCCTGTGCACACTTTTGGCCTCCAAGGGCACTAGGCATACGTGGTACACATGCGTACATGCATCCAAAGCATTCATATAGATCAAATAACAAACCGTTTTTAAAAATCAAACTTTACAGCTGGGCACTGTGGCCCATACTGAAACCCTAACACTTGAGAGGAGAATTCAAGGTCACCTTCACCTATACATCAAATTTGAGACTAGCCTGAACAAGAGACCCTGCCCAGAAAAATAAAAGCTTTGAAAAAACTAAACTTTAAACTCTACCTGTAACTATTACATACAGGATTCTTAGGAAAAACTCTGAAGACTGAAATACTCTTTTTTTTTCCTGTAAGTTTTTATTGTTTTTGTTTGGTTTTTGATAGAATTTCTCTGTGTAGCCCTGGATGTCCTGGAACTAGCTCTTTAGACCAGGCTGGCCTCAAACTCAAGAGATCCATCTACCTCTGCCTCTTGAGTGTTGGGATTAAAGGGCACCACTACCTTCCAGAAAGTTTTTATTGTGTTAGTGGACTTTTTGTTAGGTTTTGTTTTTATAGTATTTTAAACTATTTATATGTGTATGTCCTTGTATGTCTGTACATGAGTCCAGATGCTCTTAGAGGCCAGAAGTTTCAGATCTGGAGTTACAGGCAGTAGCAGCTGCCCAACATGAGTTGTGGGAAGAGAATGTAGATCCTCTGCAAGAATAGTACACAGTCTTCTGAGCCATCTCTCCAGTGAATTTAAGAAAGAATCCTTGCTTTAAGAACCTACACTAGGGAACCATCTGTGTCACCTCAGTCCTTCACGAAGGCTGACTTCCCAGGCTAACAGAAAGGGAGGCAAAGCCCAGGTACACTCACCTGGGCATAGGCACTCTGGGTAACCTTCCTCAAGTCATCCTGGGCTCCGGTTGTAATTCTTCCAAAGAAGATCTCTTCGGAGACGCGGCCACCCAGAGTCATGCACATCCTGTCCAGCAGCTGCTCCTTTGTGTACAGATACTGCTCCTTCGGCAAGTACTGAGCATAGCCCAGCCCCTTACCACGCGGAATGATGGACACCTGGTGAGTAGAAAGCACAGCGGTGAGGCTCCCACTCCCAACACAGCCCTGGTCTAGCAAGGGCCAGGAGGGAAACTCTCACCTCAGAGTTCAGGAAAGCACGTCTGCCCTCTGTAAAGGCAAACTAAAACCAGCTGTTTAGTAAAGGAGTCCTGATGACTGCTGGCTGAGGTCTCCTCAATTCTAGCAGTTACCTGTGCCTCAGAGGACGAAGGGGACGGTGGGCCAAGATGCGCAAGACCTTTCTTTGCCCTACCAGGTCCCTTTTATGAACCTAGGCAATTTCCTTTATCTTTAGAAAACTGTATTGAAAAGGATTTCTCTATATAAAGTCTACCCACTTTAAACATATATAGTGGTTTTTTTCTTTTTCTTTATTTTTTATTTGGTACCTGGAGGGACAGCTGTGGGTGATGGGAACCAAACTCTTATATTTTTGGCTGTGAACCTAGCCTTTAATGGCTGATCCATCCCTCCAGACCTACAGTGGTTTTTTTTAAGTTTTATATTTATTTTTATCTTATGGTTGCTCTGCTTATGTGTGTCTGTATACCATGTATGTTGGACACCCTGGGGTGGAGTTACAATTATGAGCTGCCATGTGGGTGCTGGGAATTGAACCCAGGTCCTCTGGAAGAACAGCCAATGTTCTTAACTGTTGAGCCATTTCCCCAACACCCTAAAACATGAGTTTTAGAAGCAACTTCCAACCATAACTAACACATAAATGCTGCCATCATGCCCCCAAGTTGCCATGCACAGTCCCAAGCAACCACATGCCAGCCTATAACAGGCAAGTTTACCCTTTCTAGAATTGTGCGTAAGTGCCACCGCACAGACTGCACTGTGTGTCTGGTTTTACTCCGTTTTTGAGATCCATCCATACTGCTGTGTGTACTAACAACCTGCTTATTAATTTCTACTGCTTTACAGCATGTTACTGCTGTAAATACAGCAGGTGTCCGTTTTTTGTTGTTTTTCTGAGGCAAGGTCTCACACTTGCCTAAGCTCTGGCCTTGAGCTCACAGCATGTTAATCCTACTGCTTTACCCTCTGAAGTGCTGGGACTACAAGCATGAGCCCACCATGCCTGGCTTCCAGGTTATTTTTGATGGACAGCGGGGTTGTTTCTAGCTGACTACACTATAAATACAGCAGAAAAATCCTTGTGTAGAATCCATTTTCACCCATTTTAGGTGAGGATCAAGTCAGGATAACATTTACCTCCTGTAAGTAGTGCACACATCCTTGCCATCGACACCCTGCTAAATTCTAACCACTCCTAAGTGGCTCTGGTATCTATGTCTGCCTTTGCAATTCCCTAGTTTATAAAATGTTTATAAAATGTGCCTTATTTTATGAAGTGTATATATCTACTGTTTTACTACGTTGAGTTTAAGATTTACTTTTTCAGATATAAACCTTCTGTCAGTCACATTTATGGCAAACATTTCCAGAATGTGGCCTTTTCTCCCCCACTTCCTTTTAAAATGACTACATTTTGAGACAGAATATTACTATACAGCCCAGGCTGAACTGGAATCCTGGTCTTCCAGCTTCTACTTCCTGAGTGTAGCACAATGTGCCTACCTAACCCTTTCACATTTTCTTTTTCTTTTTTCTTTTTTAATATTTATATTTATTTTCATTCTTTACATGGGTTTTTCTTTCTGTTAGCCATCTTTATTTCATGCACGTTGGTGTTGTGTTTGCATGTATATCTGCATGATCCTCTCAAACTGGAGTCACAGACAGTTGTTAGCTGCCATGAGGGTGCTGGGAATTGAACCTTGGACCTCTGGAAGAGCAGTCAGTGCTCTTAACCGCTGAGCCATCTCTCCAGCCCCCTTTCACATTTTCTTAATGGCATTTCTCAAAGACAAGGGTGCTGGGGTTTTGTGGGGTTTGTTTTTGTTTACTTTTGAGTTGGGGGTCTTATTAGGTTGCCCAGGCAGGGTTCACTATTATGCACGCCGGTCAAATGCTCTGTCACTGATTTACACCACCAGTAGTGCTAGTTTCTTTATGTAGCCCAGACTGACCCCAAATTTAAAATCCTCTTGCCTCTGCCTCTCAAGTGCTGACATTACAGGCATGTGATACCATGCCCGGACCTCAAAGACTAAGTTTTAAATATCAATGAAGTCTTAATATCAACTTTTTTATTGATTGATTATGTGTATGTGTGTGGCTGTGTGCATGTCAGAATGTTTATTCCACCAGGTGGATCCTGGGATTGAACCCAAATTGTCAGATTCGGTGGCAAGCACCTTTACCCACTGGGTTATAGTAACAGAACGCTTCAGGCCAGGGACTGGTGCATTTCCAACCCTCACCACCACCAACGCTGCTCTCTCCCAACCCTGCTCTGTTGTGGACACTTTCTGGCTCTGGTCTTCTGAAGAGTGAAAAGTCAAGGCTTGACTACAGAGTGAGCTCAAGGACAACCTGGGAAACAGTGAGATTCTCCCCAAAATAAAAAGTAGAGGGAGTAGGGAGAAGGTTCAGTCAGGAAAGCGCTTGCTATGCAAGCATTAGGACCTGCGTTCAGATCCTTCCGAAGAACCTGACTATGATGCCAGGTGCCTGCAATCCTAGCACTTACAAGGCAGAGACAGGAGGATTCCTGGGACTGCCAGCTAGTCTTGCTGAATCAACATACCCCAAATCAGTGAGATGCCACCTTCATAATGATAATGGTGAATAACATGGAAAGCTCTAGAGAAAGACACTTAACACTGACCTCTGGCTTACACACTCAAGCACACCAAGTGTAAGCAGATATTTGTGTCCCCACACTTGAACACATACATACATATACACCACACATACTGAAAAATACAAAATAAATATAAAATAAAAAAAAAGAGCTGGGGGGGTATAGCTGAGTGGTAGAGGATTTATCCAGCATATATGAGGTCCTAGGTTCAATCTCTAGGGTGACAGAGAAGGTTTTGTCAAAAATTGTGCTCTATCTGCAGGAGGATGTATATAAGCATTTCCTTCAGCCACCATTAGTTTCTGCCACATCCCTCCAAAGGTACACTGTATCTGCTATCTCTCCAGTCACTGCTCACACTCTAAGCTGGCCTGCCTGCTGCAACACACTCTGTGGCACCTTTAAGAGCGGGTCTGCATGCTCCAGATACCAGCCGGCGACCGCATGGCCTGCTTCGTGGTAAGCTACGGTCTTCTTCTCCTCGGGCTGCAGAACTTGGGTTTTTTTCTCCAAGCCTAATAACAAAAACCCCAAATCACTATTTTGGTGACAATGACATTAAAAAATAGCGATGTAATGCTACAACCTCATTACTTTTTTTTTAAAAATATTTATTTATTATGTATACAATGTTCTTTCTGTCTGTGTGTATGCCTGCAGGCCAGAAGAGGGCACCAGACCTCATTACAGATGGTTGTGAGCCACCATGTGGTTGCTGGGAATTGAACTCAGGACCTTTGGAAGAGCAGGCAATGCTCTTAACCGCTGAGCCATCTCTCCAGCCCCTACAACCTTATTGCTTAAGACATAATTTAACAACTAACCCGCCTAAACTTTCTAACCAAAATCAGAAAAAAGGGTCAAGTCTGAAATATATACAACTACAATAAAAATGTGTATTTCTCATCTCTGCCTCAGGCTCGCTTTTATCCTAACCACCCACTGTTTTAAGCCACTTATTATTTTGGGGAAAATCAACAGAAATGTAAATGTAATTCAGCATTTAGGTCGTATGAAACAGGAAACTCATAGAGAAGTCTGGATGACTATGTTTGGTTTTGTTAATCAGAACCATCAAGTCCTGAGATAAGGATGCTTGTTGTCTGTTGCCAGTGGGAGGTGATGAAGGAAAATAACGCCCTAGTGATAGACCCAAACTTCCTACTCAGGGCTGGCAAGTCACCACACAGGCCACTCTAGGAAGGTCACTCCCTGACACACAGTCCAAAAGACTCTGTGGTAAGAATTTAATGCCTCCAGGCAGTGATGCGAGCCTTTAATCCGGGAGCCCAGGAGGCCGAGGCAGGTTAAGAGTCTCCGTGAGTTCAAGGCCAGTCTGGTGAGTTCCAGGGCAGTCAAAGCTAGACAGAGAAACCCTGTCTCAAAAAACAGACAGACAGAATTCAATACCACACACAAGGTAAGCCCGGAGATTGCATGGCAAGCCCCACAGCTGTGTGGAAATACTTTCTTTGTAGATCTTGCAATCTTGCCAAAACAGTAATCAAGGGCTGAACTTTTTCTTTTATGAGCTTTTAAAAAAGAGACAAGGTCTCATCCTTTACCCTAAAGTGGGCTCAAAATTGAAAACCTCCTCCCTCACCTCCCA
Organism: Alexandromys fortis; assembly: GCF_014885135.2. Taxonomy (NCBI): domain Eukaryota; kingdom Metazoa; phylum Chordata; class Mammalia; order Rodentia; family Cricetidae; genus Alexandromys; species Alexandromys fortis. The sequence continues at coordinate 940,182 of NW_026067979.1, read as the reverse complement.
AGTGTTGGGATGGCTGCCACATACCACCTAACATGTTGACTACCATCAGCCTTTAAACCTCAGTTATATTCAGCTGCCTTACCACCAATCACTCGCTCAATCGCTTGTTCAAAATGCTTCTCGTTAATGGCATCTGAAAGGTGTCTTGCAGCAATCAAAGCAGCTTCATTGCAGACATTGGCAACATCAGCTCCTACAAACACACAAAACCATGCTCAAACTGACAGGCACACACTAGGGAAGACTGAACCCACACAGATCTTACCCATCCATCAGGAGACTGAGAAGGGGTCTAATTGAAACATAATTCAAGTGTTTACAAGATCCTAAGCTATTCTAGTATTAAGTACAAGCCTATATATACCCTTGGCCCTGTGAGCTAAGATGAGAGAATTAGTAGCAAATAGGTAACTACAGACAATTCACCTTAATAAATAATACGTTTCAGGTAATAGCAAACTATAATAGCTTTTTAAAATCTTTATTTCATTTATGTGTATGAGCATGCTGCCTACATGTATGCTTGTGCACCATGTGTGTGCAGTGCCAACACAGACCAAAAGAGGATGCTGGATCACCTGGAATTAGAGTTATAGATTGTTGTTAGCTGTGTGGGTGTTGAACCTGGGTCCTCTGGAAGGGCAGCCAGTGCTCATAACTACTGAGCCCAATGACAGTATTTTCTAAATTTTTTAAATTATTTATTTATTATGTATACAATATTCTTCCTGCGTGTATGCCTGCCAGAAGAGGGCACCAGACCTCATTACAGATGGTTGTGAGCCACCATGTGGTTGCTGAGAATTGGAAGAGCAGGCAATGCTCTTAACCGCTGAGCCATCTCTCCAGCCCCCTCTAAAATTTTTTAAAAATGTATTTTTCTTTCATATATTACAACCTGACCAAAGACCCCCTCCCACCTACCTTCCCTCCATTTCTTTCAGAAAAGGGCAGGCCTCCCATGTATATCAACCAAACATGGCATATCAAGTTGTAGTTAGACTATGCACCTCCTCATATTAAGGCTGGACAAGGCACCCAGTATGAGGAAAAGGGTCTCAAACACAGACAAAAGATTCAGAGACAGCTCCTTTCCCACTGTTGGGAGTCCCACAAAAACCCAAGCTCTACAACTGTCACATATGTGTAGAGGGCTAGACCCATGCAGGCTTCCTAGCTGTTGATTCAGTCTCTGTGAGCCCCTATGAGTCCAGGTTGGCTGATTCTGTGGGTTTTCTTGTGATGTCCTTGACCCATCTGGCTTTTATGATCCATTCTCCCCTTCTTTTGCAGGATTCCCTGAGCTCCACCTAATGTTTGGCTGTGGGACTCCAATGACATTATTTTTAATTGCACAATCTAGGTTCTGGAGAGGAAAGCCAGCAACACAGAGGTAAAGTCAGGAAAATGGCTGAGAAGTCAGCAACAACATGGAAGAAAACTCAGCAAGGAAACTAAGTTTTGAAATAATTAAATAAATTCTAAAAAAGAAAAACTTATTGAGCCAAATAAAAAAGTGGAGAGTATCACCAACAGACTTAACTAAGAACTCAGGGCTAGGATCAAGAAGAGAGAACACATTTAAGAATCTACAGAATAGAAAAAACTGAGATAAACACTAGAGGCTTTGTAAATAAATTCAAAGAAAAACCTCCAGATCTCGAGAAAGAAATGGATATCCAAATGTAAAAATTTTTAGAGCTCCAAAAGCACATGTCCAAAGGATCTCCCCACAACATCACAGAACCAACATGTCAAAAATGCAATACAAAGAAATTAAAAGCTTTAAACGAAAAAGCTAACTCACCCAGCAAAGCCAACACATTCGAGTAACATGGGGGATTAAGCCAAGAAAGCATGGAATGAATGAATAAGTGACTGCAAATAATGGGTGTATTTTAAAACTGACCAAAATGACACACCCCAGCACTCAGGAGACAGAGGCAGGAGGAGCTCTGTGAGCCTGAGGCAAGCCTGGTCTAGAGTGAGTTCCAGGACAGCCAGGACATCTACAGAATATTTGATCCAACAAATTCAGGAAGAATCAAAACCATTTCTCATATCCTATCAGATCATAGTAGAATAAAACTAGAAATCAACGGCAAAACAAACTATGGAAACAATACTTCATACAATAATTTATTGGATAACAAATCAAAACCTCAAAGAGATGGCAATTTATGCCCCTAGGATTACTATAATAAAGATAGATAAAGGAACTGCGGTGGCTCACATTTGTAATCCCAACCCTGAGAGGCCAGAGGCAAGAGGATCACCACAAATTCAGGTCAACCTGAGCTATTAACTAGCAACCTGCAGACTAGCTGAGGCTTTGTAGCAAGATCTTGTCTCAAAACCAGAGGTGGGAGGAGACAGAAGAGAGACAGTCAGAGCAAATAGCAGTTACTGGCAAGGATATGGAGAAACTGGCATACATATTCAAAGTCTACGGTGAAAAGTTAAAATGATACAGTCGCTTTAGAAACTAGCCAGGTAATTCCTCAGAGATCCAAATACATTCACATCATATGCTCAAGCAATTCTAAATTATATATATAATAAGAGAAATGAATAGACCCACACAAAAATATATATGTGAATATTAGGAGTGTTATTCGTAACAATCACAAAGTAGAAACCACTCAAATGCCATCAAATGAAGAACAGGTTAAGTGAGACTAGGCATAACCATACACCAGATAATGAATAACCGGAAAAACAAAAGAAGTTGCTCCATATTACCACACAGACCAATCTTCAACAGCATTCTAAGTGAACATAGGCAGGTCACATACTGAATAATCCAATTATATAATATATCCACATAGGAAAACCTATAAGGACTGAAAGTAGATTACTGTTGTTCAAGTCTGGAGGTGGAAAGAGATGCTGATGGAGTCTTCTCAAGGTGATACAATGTTTCAAAGTTAAATTATAGTGATCGCTGGGCTACTATGTCAATATTCTAAAACCCACCGAACTTACACTTAGTACTGGTGAGTGCTGCAGCATGCTATCTCTATCAGTAACTGTTAAAAGACATTTGGGAACAAATTCTCAAAGATTCATGGATGAAGGGATATGCTAGGAACTGCTCATAATCCACCATGCTGATAGAGGGTGGAGTCCATGCCTGGATGTTAACAGCCACCTGCGCATTCTCAAAGCTGGCGAAGTGCTCAAGGGTCAATTTTCTGATCCTCTAATTATGCACACATCTGAAGTTTCCCATAATTAAAAGGTAAAAACATCTGACGAAGGCCCCAAGTGAGAGGACTACAGTGGCCTGGTACTTGCCAGTGATTAAAAAATGCTTTAAAAACAGCAGTAATTTCCACTTACCTGAAAACCCTGGGGTTAAGGATGCCAGTTTTCTAGCCAATTTCTCCTTTTCCAAGGCACTGTCTAGTTTCAATGGCCGAAGGTGAACTTTGAAGATTGAGGCTCGTCCTTTTATGTCTGGGGGTCCTTTAGAAATTATTTTTAAGGGAAAAACGGTCACAGTGAGGCACATCTCAACCACAAACTTGGACTGAACCCAGTGAATACCATCTCACCAATAAAGATCTGCCTGTCAAAACGGCCTGGCCTCAAAAGAGCTGGATCCAGGATGTCTGGCCGATTTGTGCCTGCCAAGATGACCACATTGGTGGTTGTGTTGAAGCCTAAAAAGGTGGTAATTAACATGTGGAGTCAGAATTAAACAACACAGGACAGAAAGCAAGACTAGCTAGCAGTAGATGGACATCATAAATCCATATCTGTATCAGACGTTGTTTTCTATTTTTACCAATAACCTTTAAAAATTTCATATGTGGGTGTTTCACCTGTATGTATGTCTGTGCACAAGTGTGTGTAGTGCCTGTGGAGACCAGAAGAGGGCGTGAGATTACAGTCCCTTGGGACTAATTAAAAGATTATTGTGAACTGTCAGGTGAGTGCTGGGAATCAGAGACCATCTGGAAGAGCAGTCAGTGCTCTGAATTGCTGAGCCATCTCTCCAGATCCTTATCTAGCAGTTTTAAATCCAAAACTTGAATCATTTTTCTCATTAGTCACCTTATTCTTAGTTAACATATTAAAGATTTTGCTACTATTTACTCATATTTTTAAAAATACTTATTTTAGCTAAAACACACTTGTATGCATAAATGAGGACAATATGACTCTGAAACATGAGAACAGGACAACTGGGCATCCATCAATCACTCAGAGACTTAGGACCTGTGCTGGAACACTGAACGCTCTGGTAGCAACTCTGAAATAAACAATTATTATCAGCTGTTGTGATGGCTATTCTTGGTTGTCAACTTGACTATATCTAGAATAAGACCTAAAGGCTGGGTACACCTGTGAGAGTTTTTTCCCCTTAATTAAATCATTTGAAGTGTGAACACTCAATTAAATTCTGATCTTTTAAGGTGGGAAGATCCACTTTTAATTAATGTGGGAAGTCCTTCTGTATATGTGTGTGTGTGTTTTTTGTTTGTTTTTGTTTTTGGAGACAGGATTTCTCTGTAGCTTTGGTGCCTGTCCCGGAACTAGCTCTTGTAGACCAGGCTGGCCTCGAACTCCCAGAGATCCGCCTGCCTCTGCCTCCTGAGTGCTGAGATTAAAGGCGTGCGCCACCACCGCCGCCCGGCTATGTGTTGCTTTTATTAGCTAATAAATAAAGCTGTTTCAGCCAATGGCTTAGTAAAGGCAGGAGGGAAATCCGAACAGAGATATACAGAGAGTAGGCAGAGTCAAGGAGATTCCATGCAGCTGTCAAAGAAAGATGCCAGAAGGGAACCTTGCAGGTTGGCCACACCCTTATAGCAATACATAGATTGATAGAATATATCTATACAGAGGGCACGGAAGAAGGAAGCTTTCTCTCTGCCTGCTTGCCCTCCCTCTCACTGGCATGTCCATCCTTCACTGGCATCAGAGCCGACTTCTTCAGGATTCTGCCATGTACTGAAGACCAGCTGAGACAGACAGCCTCAGGGACTGAACACATACTGGCTTTAGACTTTCTGTTGGTAGAGTCTCATGTTGGACTAACGACCACAGTCTGTAAGCCATTCTAATAAATTCTCTCTCTCTGTCTCTCTCTCTCCCTACACACACACACACACACACACACACACACTCACACACACACACACACACACACACTCACACACACACACACGTATTCTCCCCACTCAGTTGTTACTCTACACACCGCGGTTATCCCGCTGTTACAGAAAAGCAGAAATGACTCCTCCATAGCCACTCCAGCACCCTAGTCATTCTCTCTCTAGCCCTCTCTGTCCACACACCTCCCAGCAGGAAGGATGCAGCAGCCCCAGAAACTGCCTCTTAACTGACAAAAAAGCTGGCCGTATGGAATGACTGCTACTTTCTAGTTAAGGAGTATACATGGATTTAACTCAGCGATGGGGTGAAAGTGGTACACAATTAGTTAAAACTGCACTTCAAATTTTGAATCTGCCTCTTTCACAGGACCTCTTTCACTGTTTGGCTTGATCCTCTCCAGCTATGCTGGGTGACAGCAGCGAGCTGCAACTCCCAGTCAGCCACACCAGGATGCTAGTTAAGATACCGGTATAAAACAACACTGGGTGCATGTATGTGCATCAGGTGCGTGCCTGTTGAGACCAGGAGAGGGCGCTGGGTCCCCTGAAACTGGATTGTGAGTCACCCCGTGGGTGCTGGACTAGAACTCTGTTCCTCTGCTGAGCCTTTAGAGAATGTCTGTGACACTCACCGTCCATCTCCACAAGCAGCTGGTTGAGCGTGTTCTCCTGCTCACTCTGCCCTCCGAAGTTGCCTCGACCTCTCTTCCTTCCCACAGCATCGATCTCATCAATGAAGAGAATGCAAGGGGCATTCTTCCGCGCAAGGGCAAATAAATCTCGGACCTTGACAGAAAGATTGAGTTACTTGTCAAGTCAATGTTACTAGTTTAACAAGACTAACCTCAGAACAGCATGGTGGCACACATACATACGGGAAAAACATTCACACACATAAAAATAAAAATAACATTTTTCAATACAGGGCTTTTCTGTGTAACAACCTTGGCAGTCCTGAAACTTGCTTTATAGACCAGGCTGGCCTTCAACTCAGAGATCTGACTGCCTATGCCTCCTGAGTACTGAGATTAAAGGTATGCACCACCACGCCCAGCTTATTTTTTAAAAATATAAACCAAAAAGCCCAAAACAAAAGAGATCATACATTATACAATTCCATTTATTTGAAATGTCTGAAACAGGAAATCTAGAGATGTTAGAATCTGCCTAGGGCTAAGGGGATGGAGAGATTGCTAAAGGACCTGGGTTTCTTCTTAAAATGAGTAAAATGTATTAACACTGCACAGATCTAAAAGGCATTTAACTGGACTCTCATATCAATTGTTAAATATGCCTCAATAAAGTCCTGCCAGAAGAAATTATCCACAAAGTAAAGCCACTTATTAAAATATATAAATTATCTTAAGAATGAACTACAGTACTGAGGAGGTGGGGATCACACAGGCACTGCTAGTATAGCCTTGAAAGTGACCAGTGAGAGGTCAATCTGGGGACTCCAGCAACAGGGTCATCCTCACCAGTCCACACCCAGGGGAATGGGTTGTAGTAAACAAGTTCCATCACCAGAACAGAACAAGACTTACCCTGGCTGGACCAACACCCACAAACATCTCCAGAAATTCAGATCCGCTGACAGTGATGAAGGGAACATTGGCTTCTCCAGCTGTGGCCTTAGCTAGCAGCGTCTTACCAGTACCTGGAGGGCCGGTGAGAATGGCACCCTTCAGACACAGAGAGATTACATCTAATCAGAATCTTGAAAACAGAAACTGCACACCTATCATAATTCCAAAGGGTACCTCTGACTCTAAATCTTAGTGACAAGTGGAACATTTACATTACAGCAGAGGTCTTTACAGTAGAGAAGATACGAGAGCTGTCAGAGGGGGACAGGTCTGTTTCAGGCTAATCTGCCAACAACGCGAGGGGAAATCTAAACACTTCCTATTTAAAGATCTTCAGTGCCGAGTGTGTATGGGCGGCTCAGTGGTAGACTTGGCTAGCATGCATACACTGGGCTGTATCCCCAACACCACAAGGATGTGGGTTTGTTCTAATGGCTGGGAACTGTAGTGCAGCTGCTTTAGTGGTTTAGTGGTTTTTAAGCTTTTATCCTAAAAGTATGAAAAGAAAGCAGCCAGGCTAATAAACTGTTCCTTAAACATAAAGAAATATGGACACCACATTCCCAATTTACAAAATTATTTTGCTCTTTAAAAGTAAAACTGGTGGGGGCTGGAGAGATGGCTCAGAGGTTAAGAGCACTGACAGCTCTTCCGGAGGTCCTGAGTTCAATTTCCAACAACCACATGGTGGCTCACAACAGTCTGTAATGAGATCTGGCGCCCTCTTCTGACCTGCAGATGTACATGCAGGCAGAACACTGTGTACATAATAAATAAATAAATAAATAAATAAATAAATCAATCTTAAAAAATGTAAAACTGGTTTTTGAATCCATGTAATTAATAAACATAAACACTGGCTTTTACTTTCATGAAAATGTACAAGTCAGTAACTATTTTGCATAGATTCACGTCTACCTAAAGCCTAACTGTACTGTGGTAGCTGGAATGAGAAATGAGAATGGGTACTTGAAGTTGTGGTCCCCAGCTAACAGCACTGTTGCAGAGGATGAGGAGGTGTGGTCTTGCAGAAGAACTGCATTACTGCAGATGTGCTTTAGAGTTTAAAGACCTGCAGCTTTACTGGTTTGCTCTCTGCTTTGTGCTTGTCGTTCAAGATGTGAGCCCAAATAAACCCTTCTATGAAATGTCTTACTCATGGTATCTCATCACAGCGACAGAAAAGGGCCTAACATGTGTGGGTTCACTCCCCTGTTGACTTTCCACTAAGTGATACATCAGAAACTGTTCTGTCTTAAAAATGTACATAGTGCCAGAAAGATGCCTCAGTGGTTAAAAGCACTTGTTGCTCTTGAAAAGGACATGGGTTCAACACTCAGCACCCACATAATGACTCACAACCATCTGTAACTCCAGTTACAGGGGATCCAACAGGCCCACATGGCGCACAAACATGCATGCAAGCAAATTATTCACATACACAAAGTAAATAAGAAAAAAAAATCACCAGGCAGTGGTGGCTCACGCCTTTAACCCCAGCACTGGGGAGGTAGAGGCAGGTAGATCTCTGTGAGTTCGAGGCCAGCCTGGAATACAGAGCGAGTTCCAGGTCAGGCACCAAAGCACAGAGAAACCCTGTCTTGGAGAGAAAAAAATGTCAGACAGTGGTGGTGCACGCCTTTAATCTCAGCACTCAGGAGGCAGAGGCAGGTGAATCACTGAGTTCAAGGCCAACCTGGACTACAAAATGAGAACAGCTAGACATTCAAAGAGAAGCCATCTTGAAAAACTAATAAATAAATGAACAAACAAACATATGACTCTTATTTCCAAATACTGTGTGTGGAGAGATGAATAATATGGTCAAAAGACACATGATTTCAAGACTGCAATACAACACTCGAACACTTTTTAAAATTTGTTTATTTTAGGGCTGAAGAGATGGCTCAGAGGTTAAGAGCACTGGCTGCTCTTCCAGAAGTCCTGAGTTCAATTCTGAAAGCCACATGGTGGCTCACAACTATCTGTAATGAGATCTTGTGTCCTCTTCTAACATGCATGCATATATGCAGACAGAATACTATACAAGTAATAAGTAAATCTTTTTACAAAATGTTTATTTTCATCTGCCTAATTATGATGTGAATGGTACTAAGTAATGGCAAATTATTTTACCATGAACATGATTTTTTTTAATCCATACAGATGGGACATGAAAATAATAGAAATGATTTCTTTTACAAAGCTTTTTTCAGACCAAGTATGGTGGCACACTCCTTTAATGCCACCATGAGAGGCAAACAGATCTCTGTGAGTTTGAGCCATCCTGGTCTACACATCAAGTCCCAGGCCAACAAGGGATACATGGTAAGAACCTATCTACAAAACAAACAAAGGCATTTCTTTTATGAAACATTTATCTGTATGTATGTATGTATGTATGTGTGTGTGTGCTACATGTATGCAAGTGCCTACAGAAACCAGAAGCCACTGGGTTCCCTGGAGCTGGAGCTACTCACCTGATATAGGTGCTAGCAACCAAACTCCAGTCTTCTCAAAAAACAGAAAATATTTGAATGAGCCAACTCTTCAGCCCCTAAGCATTTCTTTAAAGTAAGCTTTATTAATGAATTATTTTATCCACTTAACAGCTAATCCAAGCTGGGCCTTGTAGCACATATTTGTAATCCTAACTCCTTGAAAGGCTGATGTAGGAATATCTATTGCTCAGCGATAGAGTGTTTGACTAGCATGCACAAGACCCTTGTGCTAGCAAACATGTTCAACCCTCAGGACCCCCACCCATAAGCAATCCATTTAACAAACAGCAAGTTGCTACTTTATGCCTAGAAGGCTGCAAAGCCGCTGTGGTACAAGAGCCCTAGCACAGCAGTTATGAGGCAGGTGCTGAAAGTGAACATTAGTGTTGTCTCTCCTTCGACAATGCTGTACCAAGACCTCAGTATCAGGTGCAAGCAGATGGCCCAGCACTGTGTGGAAGAAAAGGCTGGCCACTGCAGTACGAAAATGCTAGCAGGGGCTACAGCTGACAAGGGATGGGGTGGGAGGGTATCTAAATCAGACTAGAGGGAGAACAAAGGCAAAAAAGGCTTCCATGAGGAGGAAAAAACCAAACGCTTTCAGAAATACACAAAATCGATAGAATGAGATACAGAAAACAGGCTACAGAACTGAATTAGACAGAAACAAAATCAGAAAGAAGAATGACTAATTAAATAAGTAACGAGGTGACAGCTTCAGAGACACACAAGTTTTGGAGTTAATCCTCTCCAAGTATCTTTTTACCTTTGGGATTTTTGCTCCTAAATCTTGATACTGCTTTGGGTTTTTCAGGAAATTCACAAATTCCATTATCTCTAGCTTGGCCTCCTCACAGCCAGCCACATCTTTGAACTTCACATCTATCTCATCCTTTAAGACCTTTGCCGTGGTTTCCCCAACACTGAAGAGTCCACCCATTCCTCGGCCAGTCCGACCAATGCCAGCAGGCCCTCTTCTTATGGTGTAGAGTAGAAAAGCGATAATGAGCACCGTGGGCAACATGCTCAGCAGGAAGGAACTAGAGGAGAAGACAACAGTGCAGCTGGTAAGAGGGGTGGCAAGTTTCCCAACTGCCTCAGACATCAGGGCAATCGATAAAACTTTTAAAAATCCAGTATTTTCAAAAAACTAATATTTCGAAATATTCTAGTTTGTCTGAGATATAGAAGACTCTTGGCATATTTATATCATTAAAGTAAAGTCATGGAATAACAAAAAGGAACTTTGTCTCAATATGTATGCTCTTTATATTGTATTATCATCTAGCTACTACCAAGTTTTTCTTTCCAATCACTCACTTAAATGTTTAGCCTAACCTGGTGTTAGTCTCAGACTCCAGTTCTCGTACCGGGAGGCCTCAACCTCAGGAAACGCCTTCATTTAACAGCATGACAGTTTGGAAAGTAATGCATACAATGTCTAATGTCTCTGCCCTGAGCGCCACAGGCCTCTCTTGTTTAACAGACTTAAGGCTCTCTTCTAGCAGAACCTCTGCAATATGGAGCCTGCATGGGTGCCTCAAAGCCTAGGGATGTAGTCTATCTTTTGTCTTAATAACCTTTATCCAATGTAACTTTTAAGTACAAATTTGGTAAATTTTTATATAGTTTTAAACACTGTTAAAAAAAAAATCTAGGGGTAGCTGGGCAGTGGTGGCGCACGCCTGTAATCCCAGCACTTGAGAGGCAGAGACAAGTGGATCCCTATGAGTTTGAGGCCAGCCTGGTCTACACATCAAGTTCGAGGACAAGCTTCAAAGTTACAGAGAAACCCTATAAATATTTTGTCTGCACAGATGTCTGTGCACCATTGCATGACTTGTGCTCAAAGCGGTCAGAAGTTGGCACTGAATCCCCTGGGACTAGAATTACAGATAATTGTGAGCTACATGTGGGTGCTGAGAATTGAACCCAAGTCCTCTGGAAGAGCAGTCTGTGCTCTTAATCACTGAGCCATCTCTCTAGCCTGGAAGAATTTCTTAAATCCTGGAAAACTATTAACTATAAAGGTAAATGACACGGGGCTCTTCATGCAAAAACCCTTCAAGAATAGCATGCGGGGCCATAACACTCTAAACAGTTGTGTAGAAAAGAAGGTAGTCACGTGCAAAAACTAAATTACTACAGATTTATTTTTTAATATGGTCAAACAGACCAAGACTTGCTTAAGACTTTAATTTATGGGGGTTGGAGAGACAGCTCAGCAGTTAAAAGCACTGGCTGTTCTTCTGAGGTCCCAAGTTAAACTCCCGACAACCACATGGTTGTCGTTTACAACCATTTATAACAGGATCTGATGCCTTCTTCCAGTGTGCAGGTGTACACATAGGACAAAAAACTTAAAAATAAAGATTAACTTTGTAACCTGTCACTTGGTGACAAAAAGATAGTGAACTATGAATAGCACTTGTACTCAAATCTGTTTTTCTATTATTTATTTATCTTTCAAGCTTTCTGAGGCAAGGTCTTTCTATGTACCCGAAGCTGGCCTCAAATTCCTGTCAATCTTCTTGCCTCAGTCTCCCAATCTCTAAGATTATAGGAATGTGTACCATGTCTGTCACAAAGCATGTACTTAAAATGATTTCTTACCCATCACTTTCAGTAATATAGACCACAGGTACCCGGTTCTCCCCTTCTATGCCCAATTCTTGCTGCAAAGTCTCCAGGTTCCGCTCAAAGGTGTCTACACTGCCAATGTTAAACCAGACAAATGTCTATAAAAACAGAAAAAGAAATATCCTTAGAATAAAGAACAAACAAAACTCTGAATTTTCTAAAGCATTTAGCCCATTAAGAATTTTTCAGAGTTGGGCACTGGTGGTGCATTCCTTTAATTCCAGCACTGGTCAGCATGGTCTACAAAGGAGTTCCAAGACTTCCAGAGCTACATACAGAGACCCTGTCTTTAAAAAAAATCATAAACACTGAAGATTTATCTATAAAAAAAATAATAAAAACCTGATTTTAAAGACATGTTTTATTTTGTTTTGTTTTTTAAACTTGGTGAAAACACATGGCAATCCTTGGCAAGTAAATATTTCCTTAGCAATATTCCTCAGTGGCTTGAAACTTATAAACTCAAAGAACAGCACTGGGATTAGAGACGGCTCCATGTTAGAGGCACTGATGCTCTTTCTAAAGACCCAAGTTCAATTTCCAGCACCCATATATCAGCTAACAACTCTAACAACTGGCCAAGAGGATCCAACATCCTCTTCTGGTCTCTATAAACACTGCATGTATGTGGCACACAGACATTCAGTGTAAAATATCCATACACATAAAATAAAGATAAAATCTCAAAATAAACTTTTTTTTTAAAAGAAAAGCATTAAGAAGAAAAACTGCTTTCTGAAGATGAACAAGACTCTTTTCTCCTTGCCCATTTCCCAGAGCCTATCTCCAAACACCATGGGATACAACAGTAACAGCTCAAGTTAGCTATGCACACTCTGCATAAGGCCTTGCTGAGCCCTTAAATATACATTAACTCATTCGCCCTTGAGGATCCTGATAAGAAGTGGGATCAGGACGACAGTGATAATCAAACTTGGCCAGTAAAAAAGTACCATGAATGCTGTGCTGGGCATTACCCTTCTAATACTGAAGGCTGGGGGATTCCTGGGGTGGGGTAGACCTGAAGAACCTAGGGGAGATAGCTATTCTATAAAATAGCACAAAAATAATGACCCTCCCCCCCAAATCAGGTCCATAGGAAAATGGTTCCAAATCCCAGGAAAATCTGAGATCAAAACCTGAGACTTCTACAAAGTGGGACATATCTTAAAAAGACTACATCCTACCTACTTGAACTCTAGGTGACGTGAGTGTTATTATGCTTTACTGGTTAAGGAACAGAACTGGGGAAAGTCCACACATACTCAGTGTAGCCAAGAAGGACCCTGAACCCGATTCAAGCATTGGGATTGCAGCTGTCCACACCAGACAGACTACAGTCTTAAGATGCAGGACTGGGGATATAGTTCAGTGGTAAAGTACTTGTTAACCTATAGGACTCTAGGGTCAGTCCCTAATATCAACACCCAAACAAAGCATATAACCTTGAGTTATAAATGTTTACTGTGGCACAATGGAGAAATAAAAATAATGCAATGCTATAAATTTTAGATTAAATGCCAATCCTAGAAAACAAGACCTCTCCTTTATCAAAGTTATCCTTTAGAAACAGTACCACAGACAGCACTAACAGAGGAAACTGACAGTTAGGGGAGGATGCTCTCCAGAAGTGGGTGCCGAGCGAGTCTAGAAAGTGGGCAGAGGACAACAGGACCGCAGATACCCAGGACTAGACATAGGGTAGGGGCAGAGCAGGGAGCCCCCCCCCTTTATAATCGCTGTGCACCTGACACTTCTGCTGTGTCTCTAGATAAGAGTCCGGACTAGGTGGACCGGAATATAGATTATTTTCAGATCAGCACAGCCAGGTGTACTGGTTATGCCTGCACACTTGTAGGGACTGAAGCATGAACATGGCCATGAGTTCAAGGGCAGTCTGGGTTACAGAGTAAGACCCCATTTCAAAAGTAAAGAAGCAAAAAATAGGAAAACAGATAAATATCACAAAAAGGTTGAAGACTGACGAACAGAAAAAATCCTAAACTGATTTCAAAGACACTACCTCAAAACACATGAAATTCAAATTTGAAATTTTTCCCAATCAAATGTCTTCAAAAATCATTGCCGGACGGGGTGGTGCACTCGGGAGGCAGAAGCAGGCTGATCTTTGTGAGTTCGAGGCCAGCCTGGTCTACAAGAGCTAGTTCCAGGACAGGAACCAAAGCTACATAGAAACCCTCTCTCAAACTACAAAAATAAATAAATAAATAAATAAATAAATAAATAAATAAATAAATAAATAAATAAATAAATAAAAATCATAGATTATTTTGGAATGCTGAGAACTGAGCACTTCTTCATTGTGTCCTAGGTGTGAAACTAAAATGATTACCAAAACCAACCCTGGGCTGGAGAGATGGCTCAGAGGTTAAGAGCACTAACTGCTCTTCCAAAGGTTCTGAGTTCAATTCCCAGCAACCACATGGTGACTCACAACCATCTGTAATGAGATCTGGTGCTCTCTTATGGCCTGCAGGCATACATGGAGGCTGAACACTGTGCACATAATAAATAAATAAATAAATAAATAAATAAATAAATAAATAAATAAATAAATCTTAAAAAAAAAAACAAGCCAACACTGAAGCACTCCACGCTTCAGCATGTGCACATATCAGCTGATGTCCGAGTGTCACCCCTGTGGCACACCGGATCCCACTCTCCCACTGTACATATCTATGTAATGCAAGGGATGGTTTCTTGTCAGTTCTAAACCTGAAAAAGATTCATTTCCTAACTCACATCAATTTATAAAATTACTTACCCCATCAACCGGAGTTTTTCCTGGTGTGAAGGTCACACGAACAAATCGCTTGTTGACAACTTCTAGTCTGTCCACCTAGAATGTTAAAAAGGCAAATATATAAACATAAGTTTACAGAAAATACTTGAGTTGTTATTATATTCTGATTTTCACGTTGGGCATAGTGATGTATGCTTTTAATCCTAGCTCTCAGAAGGAAGAGTCAGACCATATAAGTTCCAGGTCAGCCAAGACTACTGTATCAAAACAAGGCACAGGGGATGAGGAGTAGATGGAGACAGGGCTCAGTGACGAAGAACACTCGTGGCTTTTGCACAGGATCTGGAGTCCATCCCTAGAATCCACACAGTAGATAGCAACCACCTGAACTCCAGTCACAGGGCATGTGACACCTCTTCTGACTTCTGTGGGCACCAAGTACACACACAGTGCACATGTAAATGCAGACACTCATAAATACATATAAAAATAAGTAAGTATTTTTCAAAAAACATGATTTCTTTTGTTTTGATAGTTTTTCAAGACAGAGTTTCTCTGTTTAACAGTCCTAGCTGCCTGGAATTTGCTCTGTAGACCAGGTTGGCCTTAAACTCACAGAGATCCACCTGCCTTTGCCTCTTGAGTGCTGGGATTAAAGGTGTGCAACACCACGCCAGGTGCTTTCAAGCTTTTTAAATGGTTGTTTTTATTGACCTTTCTTTTTCCTCCCCACCATTACATGTAGCACAAATAATAAAAACCAAGAGACAGATACTGGGGTTCAACCTGAAGTTCAGAAAAACAAAGCAGCAAACCACTACAGAGACCTTCTACTTCTACCAAATCTTCAGACCAAAAGGGTGAGATACCTTCTTTTAGGAATCCTCAGACTCCACACTTCACTGGGTGGTTCCTGTCTCTTCCCCTTTATATTCCTCTCTCCACCCAGTCAAGTCATTCCTGTCTTTATTTCCCTAGTGATGGAATTAAAGGTGTATGACTCCCAAACACTGGGATTAAAGGTGTGAACCATCATCACCTGGATCTATCTTGTGTATTCCAGGGTAGCCTTGAACTCACAGTGATCTGTCTGCCTCTGTCTCCCAAATCCTGGGATTAAAGGTGTTTGCCATCACTGCCTGGCCCCTAGTGTGGCTTAGTTTTGCCCTCTGATCTTCAGAGAAGCTTTATTTATTAAAACAGAAATAAAATATCACTATAATTACATGTGCAAGATTTACATACATTGGCACTTTAATTCTGTGGAGTCTTACATTTGATAAGCACACTCCCAAATTACCTTCATGCTCTCTAACAGGCTGTTTCAAGTCATACACAGCCTTACCAAATGCTGCAATGAACTCCCCGTAGATAACTTCTGGACTATGTCTTCAAACGTCCTTCCGGAATACACAATCTATAAACAGTTACACTAAGGACGAGCTGCAGAGCATACAGCCCTTCAACTGTACTAGATATGTCAAACTGCTCCCCACAAGGGCTCTCCAATTTTCACTCTTCTTAGTCAATGATTCTGACTGCTTTCATCTCTAACACTTGGTGTTTTAAGATTCTTTTTTCTATTCCCTGACTATCATATAGTATATACTTGCTTTCTTTAACCTCCTAACTATATCTGATTTAAAAAATTCTTATTATTATTACTATTATTTTTGTATGTGACAGATAAAGAGAGGGGAGGTATGGGTGAGACATTCACATGCCACAGTAAGCATACAGAGGTCAGAGGTCACTTTGTGATGACCAGCCTCTCCTTCCACCTTATGTGGGTTCCTTGGATTAAAGTCAGGTCACCAAGTTTCAAAGTGTTTTAGCCACTGAGCCATCTTGTCAGCCCTGTATCTGATTCTTAATGGCATTCTTTCCTCCTCACTTCTATTAAGACTCTTGGAATACCACATCTGAAGGACAGGGACAGCATGAATCCTCTAAGGCATGTTCATTTCTTATGATCTGCTTTTCAGTAAGTTTGACAAGGACAAACCGAAAGTAAGGACGCTGAGAATAAGTCCAGAGAAACTGGAACAAAGGGGTAACTGCTCTGTCTAGAAAGGAAAGGCTAAAACTACTTGGGAAATTTAAGGTCAGTGTGTCTCCTCTCAAAAAAAAAAAAAAAAAAAAAAAAAAAAGTGAGGGCTGGAGATATGGCACAGTCATTAAGAGCACTGGCTGTTCTTCCAGAGGTCCTGAGTTCAATTCCCAGCAACTACATAATGGCTCACAACCATCTTAAATGAGCTGGTGCCCTCTACTGGCCTGCAGGCATACATGCAGACAGAACACTGCATACATAATAAATAAATCTTTTAAAAAAATAACAATAGGGCTGGAGAGATGGCTCAGCGGTTAAGAGCATTGCCTGCTCTTCCAAAGGTCCTGAGTTCAATTCCCAGCAACCACATGGTGGCCCACAACCATCTATAATGAGGTCTGATACCCTCTTCTGGCTAACTGTATAAATAATAAATAAATATTAAAAAAAAAAATAACAATAAGGGGGCTGGAGAGATGGCTCAGTGGTTAAGAGCGCTGTCTGCTCTTCCAGAGGTCCTGAATTCAATTCCCAGCAATCACATGGTAGCTCCAAACCATCTGTAATGAGATCTGGCGTCCCCCTCTGGCGTTTGGGTATACATGGAGGCAGAAAGTTGTATACATAATAAATAAATATATCTTTAAAAAAAAATAACAATAAGGAATATATAGTAACAAAATGAGCATGACTACTATACCCAAAACTCTGGATGACAATCAGTCTAACAAGCCATATAGTATAAGGAGCTCAGATAAACAATGAGGGTACAGAGAAACTACTCAAAGAAATAATGGCAAAATTTAGAGAAAGAAATAGATTCAAACATAAGAAGCATCTAGAACCCCAAATACACACTGAGAATAAACTCTGTAACATATTACCTATTATGGCCAACAAGTCAAAACTACAAAGCCAAGAAACAATAATAAATAATGCTATCGGGGGAAAGGTCAATTCATCTACAAAGGCAAAACATGAGAATGATGTCAGATCTCTCATCAACAACTCTAAAGGCCAGAAAAACATGAAATGGTCTATTTCAAGCAAAGCTTATATTCTGTAGTTATTTTGTGAAACTGACAAAAGAAATAAGCACATTTCAAGACAAGCAGAAACGAAAGCAGTTCATGACCACAAACTGGCACTGCAAAAGATACTTACAGGAATATTACACACAGAAGAGGAAGAAAGAAAACATAATCACACTAGTACAGGAACATTAAATTTTGGGACAGGAATGGCTCAACAGGAGAACAAGGAAAGCATCCACCATGTCCTCCATAGTAAGCCAGCAAACCCTGACACTACCCTTGACCCTACAGAGAAGAAAAGAGCAAACAATCCAACCAACCAGGAAAAAAAAAAATCACCAGAATTTAGTAAGCATCTCTCTATAATGACTTCATACATAAATTACCTGAATTCATCAGCAAAGAGACACAGGCTACCTGCCAGGTATGGTGGTGCACGCCTTTAGTCCCAGCACTCAGGTAGCTGAGGCAAACTCTATCAGAGTGAGTTCCAGGACAGCTAAGGTTACACAGAAAAACCCTGTCTCAAACAAAAATCAGAGGAGTAGGGGACAGGGAAAGAGATGGTGAGGGAGGGAGGGAGGGAGGGAGGGAGGGAGGGAGGGATAGGTGGCTAGAGCCCATCACCAAGTTAACAAGACACCCTGAGGTCACTTAAGACTGCGTTTCTACTATATATTCAGCTTGTTTAACCTTCATTAAGAGAACAATCTTAATTGCCTTGGATTTCCCATCTAATCAGCTTTTACAACCTAAACTAATGAATAAATGTGACCTTAAGATATATACTCCTCCATGACCCAGAGTAATGCAAAAGGTGTATGTGGTTATGGTAATAAATGTTGAAAATCCTAAGTAGAGGGGCTGGAGAGATGGCTCAGAGGGTAAGAACACTGGCTGCTCTTCCAGAGGTCCCCAGTTCAATTCCTAGCAAAAACATGGTGGCTCACAACCATCTTTAATGAGACCTGGTGCCTTCCTTGCCAGTAGTACATTGTACGCTTAATAAATAAATAAATAAATCTTTAAAAAAAAAGAAAAAGAAAGTCCTAAGTAGATTGGAAACAACCTTATCTAACAAATATCCACCAATAAATAATGTTGGAGGCAACATACAGATATTGCTTGGGAGCACTTGTTCATGTTATCTGGGATAGCTAGGATCCTCATCCCTTGATAAAAAAAAAAAAAACTTCTGTAAAGTGCCCCTCATTCCTCCCCACGTGGTATTTCCTGTGCTCTTTAATAGAAGAGCAAAACCCTTTGTTGGAGATACACACAGACTTCACAAGAGGACCTTTACGCAGACCACATTCTGACTCATATAACAGGCAGGTAACAGAAGATGAAAAAGACATAGGGAGAAAGAAGTGGAGAATTCAAATCTGGGTTTGCAGAAAGTGTTTTTTACCCTTATCGAAACACCAACTCATTACTGGTTACTGAGTTTATCACTAAAGTATTCAAAAGGATACGCTTCACGTGCCTAATATCCTAAATGATGACACAATCTAGAAAACCCTGGAAATACTACCCCAAAAGCTGGAAAAAAAAAGTCACCACACAGCAGCCAGCAGCACCACTGGGCAGGGTGGTACATTGTCAGATTCAAAGGAAACCACTCCCCCAAATTCTGGCGCCCACCCATTTCCCTATACCAAAGAAGCCATTTCCTCATCCCTGAAAGAAGGGACAAATGGCTACCTGTAATATTAGCATATCAAAGCACATGCTGGCCTCAAAGCTTCCTCAGTACAAGTCTCTCTTTGAGTTAGCCATGACTTATTCAACCACCCCTCTACTAAGCTCACCCCCACCCCATCTCCAGTTTCTGGGCTTCCCCCAGATAACCCTGTTATTTAGGCCATGCTCTTTCTTCCTCTCATGCTCCCTTCTCCCTCCTCTGCACCTTGTCTTCCTCTCTTGCTCTGTCCCATCTCTCTTTTCATGACCATTTCCAGTCCATTGGCCAATGGTGGGAGAGGTAGGAGAGGTTCAATCTACTACACTCTCTCCCCACTCCAAACTCATCTAGATACCTCTGGCTGTAGTCTCCCTCATCTACAATAAAAATCTTCCCAACCATACCCTGGAGGGTCATGTTGTCACTTTATACAGTACATACCCTTAATTTCAGCACTTGCGAGGCAGAGGTAAAGGATGGAGGATTACTATAAATTTGAGACCAGCCTAGCCTACATAGCAAGTTCCAAGTTAGCCAAGGCTATATAAGGAAATGTTAACGCCTCCTACCTGCCAAACCAAGGGAGTAGTGAGATGGCTCAGTAAGTAAAGGCGCTTTCTTCCAAGCCAGCAACCTGAGTTTGATCCCTGGAATCTACAGAGTAGAAGGAAAAAACTAATTCCTACAAGTTGTCCTCTGATCTGTACACATGCACACACACACACAGAGGAACACAAAATAAGACTAAAACAAAACTAATAAGCAGCGGCACACACCTTTGATTCAGCACTTGGGAAGCAGAGGCAGGTGGATTTCTATTAGTTTGAGGACAACCTGGTCTACAGAGTGAGTTTCAGGACAGTCAGAGTTACACCAGAGAAATCCTATCTCAGAAAAACCAAAAACCAAAAACAAATAAACAAACAAATGTTGTAGGAGGCCACTTGTTCGGTCCCGGCTGCCCAAACTCGAAATAACCACACAGACTGCATTAATTAAATCACTGAGGGACCTGATGGGACAGAAACCTCCTATAACAAAACGGCACCAACATGGACAACTGTATCCACATAAAACCTGAGAGAGCCTAGGAAGTAATTCTAGACACAAAAGAACAGAGCTAAGAAAGGCTTCTTGATAGCAGCATTTTCTCAAGGGGGCTCTGTTTGCTAGAGGCAAGTGTGTCTTCTTGACTCAGTTTTAGCTGCAAAAACCTTGTAGCTGTTTTAAGAAGACCTGCCAGCAAACACTTAAATGGTGTTGATGAATAGCTGACATGTTTCTTGGTGACATGGTGGCAGGGACTTTGAAACGTCAAAGAGTTGTGGCAATAAACATGGCTCTGGCCAGTACCTCCATCATGAGGCTCAGAAATCTAAGGAGTTGAGTGGATCCAGCCGTCAAAGTCACAGCTCTAATCCTAGCCATATTGCTTAGCAAATTAAAGACTCATGTGGTCAGAGTTTACAAGTTGTTATGGATAATGGTCTGGGAAAAAAAAGCTAAACAAAGGAGATTAGAGTCAGAGTTCTTGTTTTGGGAAAAAAAGGGGAGGGGGATGCTGTGGGACAATGGTCTTTTAATGAATCGCTGATTAACCAATAGCCAGGCAGGAAATAGAGGTGGGGCGATGAGAACAGGAGAATTCTGGGAAGAGGAAAGAGTCAGTCTGCAGTTGTTACCCAGACACATAGGATGCAAGATGAGAATACCTCACTGATAAAAGGTACCAAGCCACATGGCTAACACAGTCAAGAATTATGGGTTATTGTAGGATGTAAGAGTCAATAAGAAGCCTGAACTAATAGGCCAACCAGTTTACAACTAATATAGACCTCTGTGTGTTTCTTTGGGACTGAATGGCTATAAGACTGGACGGGACAGAAACCTCTGTCAACAAACAAATAAATAAACATAAATTTATTAAAGCTTTCAAGAAAAATATCAGTATGCAAAGTGATTTTATGATGGCCAAGTGTGGCTAGCTATGTAAGTGCTGACCACTCTGTGGTCTAATACAACTGCATTCCACCTTGAGAACTATGGCCCCCATACATTACTTACCACGCCTTTAGAAAGGTAGTTATTGACAAAGTCCTTCCATGTGATTTCTCTCCCAGAACTCCTGAACAGGAAGTAAATCATGATTCCACCCCAAAAGAAAGCAGTCCAGAAAAAGTACATCCTGAAATTCTTGTCATCCCATGGAAGGTCACCCTAGACAAGAGGGACACAGTTTCTGTGAGTAAATATGATCTGTGCTATGTGGGCTTTCCTTGGGGCCACCAACCCAACCTCAAAGCCAACAGTTTGAAATCAAACCTTCTGGAACCTGGACCACCATTGAGAATCTTCTTTCTTGCCACGGCGTTTCCCTCCCCCATCACCTGCACCTCCGGAAGACTTGGGAGCCGCTGGTTGTGAGTCTGTCATAAACAGAGAGCAGCATGTCCAGCATGCAACACCCACCGCATGTCAGTAAGGCATGCACAGCTCCACACCAGACTGAGGACCTAAGGAAGTGACTGACTGGCCAACGCTTCAGTCACTGCATAAAACATTATGAGGAAAACATTCATACAAAGAGGCAACAGTTAAGAGGCTCCAAAGCACCTCCTACCATGACCTCCGAAAACATACAGAGTAACCCAATAACCCCAGAAGATTGCTACTATTACATCCATTTTAGCAGGAAACCCTGAGCTTAAGAAATTTGTTGGGTAATATGTTGCCATGTGAACATATGAACAAAAGGGGCAGGTTTAAACCCAAGCAAGCAAATTCTTGAGACCTCATCAAAGTTAAAAAGTGTGTGCAGGGCTAGAGTGTAACATAGTTGGCAGTGCTGGTCTAACATGTACATAAAGGGGTTTAGGCCCCAGCACCACATAAAACCAGGTGTGGTGGCCCCAGAACTTAAGGCGACCAGTTTGTTATGTAAGCCCTCCTCCCCAAAGATCTGACCCTTTGTCAAGGCAGCCCAAATGAAATCAATGCAGTCGTTGTCATCTCCCTGTCTTCTGTCATTTCACTTTCTTCCCAATGACCTACAAGTACCATTCTAATGTCACCAACTACCCTGGCACAACCTCTCTCATGGAGCAGTGCCTGTCACCCTCAGTGGCTTCATGACACACTCACTAAGCTATTACCTGCACAGAGGCAGATGTGACATACACTAACTAGCTCAGGCCACCCAACAAGGCACAGCACTAAGACAGAGTTGGCACAATCAAGTTGGGTGACAATATTCCTAAGTACTCTGAGACGAGGTATTCATATTGCAGATCCCTTACCACTGGTGTGCCTGCCAACTGCTGCGCTATGCCTCTGGTTTGTCCTCTGTGCTGCCCATGTAACCAACACTGCCTCCCAGAGCCTGGAGTCTGGGCGAGCTTTAGAAACAGGGGCTGGCCTGGAGATGTCCAGCCGTCTCCAGTAGATCTGCTCAGCATAGGTGAGGACCTGGGTTCAATGTCCAGAACCATCAATAATAAAAGACCAAAGGTCTGACTTATATTTTCCCCGAAAGGGATGCCAGCTGAATGCTAACAGATGTCAAACACTGACATTGTGTTAAACGGCACAATACTTATGAATTGGAAACAGAAGACTTGGTGCCACAAGATCTGCCCACCTGTCTTAAAAAAAACTCTCTGTAGGCTGGGAAGGGATGACACATGCCTTTAATCTCAATACTCAGGAGGCAGAATAGGCAGATCTCTGTAAGCTCAAGACCAGCCTGGTCTACAGAGTGAATTTCAGAACAGCCAGGGCTACACAAAAAGAAACCCTGTCTGAAAAAAAAAAAAAAATCAGTAGACAGGACTCTCTTAAGGTTCAGGATTTAAATTTTTTTTAATTTAAATTTTTATTTTAAAAATCTAGGAACACTGCCCTATGGAACCAGAGACATGGTTCAATGGTTAAAGCGTACTTCCCAGTCTTCCAGAGGATGCACATTGATCCCCATCAGGCAGCTCACAACCATCTGTAACCTGCACATCACATATATATGATGTACATACAAGCATGTGCACATGCATGCGCGCACACACACACACACAATTTAAAATAAATCTTTAAAAAATAGAACAGTCGGGGCTGGAGAGATAGCTCAGCAGTTAAGCGCATTGCCTGCTCTTCCAAAGGTCCTGAGTTCAATTCCCAGCAACCACACGGTGGCTCACAACTATCTGTAATGAGGTCTGGTGCCCTCTTCTGGCTTGCAGGCATACACACAGACAGAATATTGTATACATAATAAATAAATAAATATTTTTTTAAAAAAGAACAGTCTGTGCTACCCCATAGTAAACATCAAATAAACTGCATGTGTCAGGTTTCTAAGATTTTTCTCAACAGTTTAATTACATGTTAGGGATACCTACAAATAGATTTAGTGTGGTCATCTCTCCAAGATGACTCTGAACTATTTACTGTGTAAAATGACAGGGAGATATAAAAAGGGAATCAAGGAATAAAGCAGGGACCACTGAACTTTAAGTGTGTGTATCTACAGTTAGTACTTCTAACACAGTCAACATCTGGTGACTCTTTTCTCTGGTAGAAATATCATTGGAAAGTAATAAAACTAAACTTTTTAAAAACTACCTTTTTTTTCTCCAGCAGCTTCCTTAGGTTCGGTAGCCTTTTTTCCATTTTTTCCATTAGGAAAGTATTTTTCAAATCCTGTTAGAAAAGATAATAAAATATTTTCACACTAAAATTCATCAGGTTTTACACATACGGTTTATAAAGCTGCTGACAAAACATTAGAAATCATAACATTTCTTGTATAGCAATACATCACAGTCTAAATAATACAGTTCACAACCCAGAGGTGTCAATTTCATCACCTGCAAGACATTCACTTGTAGGTGACATATTTCCCCACTACCATTAGCCAGAAGCTGAAGTCAGGGTGTAGATACAGAGGACAACAGCTAGTCATCCTGAAGCCAACCCTCCCAGGGCATGTCCTTCAACAAGAACACAGGGCACTGAGTCAGACGAAAGCACTTACCTTTGGGAGGTCGGGAACAGAACCTTTGATAAGCAGCAATTACATCCCTCAGAAGAGAGTTTCTGGTTGTTGTCTGCACTGTAGCATATTGGTAGAGCTGCAACATGAGACCAGAGTAAGAACATGAGGACTACTCTACAAACAGGGAGAGGACTTGATTCCCAACACCCACGAGAGGGAAGAACCAGGGCTTGATGGTACAAGGCTACTCTAGTCTAGCAGCAGAACCAGGAGATAAACACTACTCAAAAAACATGGGTGCTTCAAAGTCGGACACAATTATAAATACCCAAGAACCCATTCACTTGGGCAATGTTTACCTGATTCGAAGCACCCAAAAGACAAACTCTGATGGAGGTGGGTCTTGTAATAATAAAGAAACTGCCTCGGCCCTCATAGGACAGAAAATTAGGTAGGCGGAGTAAACAGAAGAGAATGCTGGGAAAAAGAAGCTTAGTGAAGAAGTCGCCATGATGCTCCCGCTCCAGACAGACGCAGGTTAAGATCCTCCCTGGTAAGCCAGCTTGTGGGCTACACAGAATATTAGAAATGGGTTAGAACAATATGTAAGAGCTAGCCAATAAGAAGCTGGAACTAGCCGGGCCAGGCAGTGTTTGAAAGAATACAGTTTCCGTGTAATTATTTTGGGCATAAGCTAGCCATGCGGGCGGCCGGGTGCCGGGGACGCAGCCCCGCCGCTCCTAT
>NW_026067979.1:905934-912896 GCF_014885135.2 Alexandromys fortis | reverse complement strand
TAATTTTACTATGTTAAAGTTAAAGCCTTTCTTTTTTTGTTTAAACAGAAAAAGGGGAAATGATGGAGGTGGGTCTTGTAATAATAAAGAAACTGCCTCGGCCCTCATAGGACAGAAAATTAGGTAGGCGGAGTAAACAGAAGAGAATGCTGGGAAAAAGAAGCTTAGTGAAGAAGTCGCCATGATGCTCCGGCTCCAGACAGACGCAGGTTAAGATCCTCCCTGGTAAGCCAGCTCATGGGCTACACAGAATATTAGAAATGGGTTAGAACAATATGTAAGAGCTAGCCAATAAGAAGCTGGAACTAGCCGGGCCAGGCAGTGTTTGAAAGAATAGTTTCCGTGTAATTATTTTGGGCATAAGCTAGCCATGCGGGTGCCGGGGACGCAGCCCCGCCGCTCCTATTTCAACAAAACTCTAACCCCAAACCTACTGTTTCATGCTGATTCATTTTCAGGTACTTATCTGAAGTTACAAGTTAGTGCTGCTATAAACAATGCTAACTTATCCCTCTCTCTCTTGTAACATGAAAGAGTCAGGGCTAAGAGTCAATCTTACACTAGGCAACTGCTAAAGATGGGCTGTCATCCTGACGAGAGTCACTCTCATAGAAAAATCTACTATAGATAGATTTCTGTTTCAAAACATTATTAAAAAGCTAGGGTATGGATCAACAGGAAAACACGTGCTTAGCATGTGTAGGCCCTGGGTCTGAACCCTCACACCACAAAATTATGAACAGTTGCTTGCAGGGGTTGAGGGTGCTGGAAGCGATGTTTCTCTGTATTAGTTAGTGCACTAGTTCATCTGTATTAGCTATTGCATTAGTCACTGCGGCCCAGTCTTTTTTATGGTCTGATGAGAAAATTAAAGCAGCATCTTCTCAAGTACGACATCTCACACCCACTTGGGTGTGTGGGTTCCACCAGAAAGACCGGTGTGGAAGAAAAGGAGACAGAAGCCCTTCCACACTGCTGGTGAGAAGTGATGGCCAAGCTACTCTGGAACAGTCTGGCAAATTCTCAACATGTTTAATGTAGGGAGCCCATGAGACACTTTAGTAGGTTAAGACACTTGCCACCAAGACTGATGACCTAAGTTCAATCCCCAGAACTCACATGGTGTCCTCTCTAATTCCCACGAGTGCCATAGCACGCACATGTGCACACATATGCAGAAGCAAAGGGAGCACAATACATGATAGTTTGGTATGGAACTAGACACACAGTTACACTCCACAGATATCTATCAGCTCAAAATGCCCTCTGGCGGGTGAGAGGCTAGAGCTCGGCGGTTAAAAGCATTTCTTAGTCTTGCACAGGACTCAGGTGCAGTTCCCAGCAATCACATGGTGGCTCATAACAGTCTGCAACTCCATATTAGGGGAGCCAATGCTCTTTTCTGACCTTCTAGTGCACCAGAGATGCACGGGGTACACATACATTCAGGCATGCAAAGCACTCATACATCATACACATAAAACAAAATAAACAAATCTTAAAAAAAATTCAGTGCCTTCTGGAGGCAGAGGATGTAGCAGGTGGTGTAGTGCAGTCCTGGGTTTGATGGCACAGCACCATGTAACAAACCAGGTATGGGCCACACCTGTAATTCCAATACTGAGGAACAGAGGCAGGAGGATAACATGTTCAGGTGTCATTTATAGGTACCCCAGTACCAGCGGTATATGCCATACCCACCCACACCAATTAGCTGCAGCTGTCTGAGGCAACAATTTCCTCATGTCTCAGCATCCACTGGTGACTCACAGGGACAACAGTCCCATGAAGGCCTTTTACATGAATTTCAACCTCACAAGGCGGATCCCTGCGTCCAAAGTTCACTAATGATAAAAGGAGGGGTCAGATGAGTAAGGTAAGACGGGAGAATAGAGGAACCCTGCACAGATAGTATACAACAGGGAAGTACACAGTAGAAAAGATAAGGACTCAAATACACACAAGATGACAAGGGAGTTTCAAAGTAAATGTCACAAACGCAGGTATCCCTAGCCAGGGCTTCCATCCCACCAACCACTGGTGAAAAACACTCGGAAAAAAAAAAAAAAAACTACACGAGTTGGGGTGTTGGCACATAGTTGTAACCCCTGCACTTGAGACTTGGGAGACAGGAGGTTCAGGAGTTCAACACCAACCTCAGCAATGAAGAATGCTTGAGGCCAATTTGTGTTCTGCAGTGTTCTGAGAGTGAGCAGGAGGGGGTGTTTAGTAGGTTGATTTGTGTTGGGTTTTGGTCATTACTCCTTGAATACTAGGGCATAAAACCATTTAAAAGCCATGTCTATTAGGTATTAATCTAGAGATTAACGTATAAGGGAAGAATCAGCCTGACTAGGAGGACCAGGTGGGAGATTCAGGAGGCTAGCCTGGGCTATCGTAAGACCTAGTCTCAAGTATGACCAAACCAAAGCACATAGAAGTGCTTGTATCTTCTGATTTTGGTAAGGGTCCTGGCATCAACGCCCTGCGGATGATGAAAGTCTGCTGTACTATTTATTACCTCTAGCTTGCAAGTGAAGGGGGCTGAACTAACGTTCTCAAGGGCAACCTGGTGGCCAAACCAGGTTCCAGTGTCCAACTGCACTCCTGAACCACCATGTTATGTACCTCTGGGGAAAACCTGTGCTGGGCTGGCAGATGGCAAGAAGCTGTGTCATGGTCCTGCCAACACACCATCACTCCAATAAAAGGGACCAGATGGTGTGTGACCCTAGACCAGCAGCGAGGCCTCACGATAGGGGCTGTTAAGCAGAGAAATACACAGGACCACTCCGAACTACTGTTCGGACACCAGCGGTATTTGCAGGTGAGTATTCAGGATGCCAGCAACGGCCCTATTCAACAGATGGGAAAGGGAGGTTCCACTCTCTGCCCTCCAGCACTCCGGAACAACCCACTAGTCCGTCCTTTTCCAGTGCCGCGAAAGTCAGCAAAACCACGGCAGCAAGCAGCCGAGCCGAGGCGTGACCTTCCCCGGCCCCCGGCGTCACTCACAGCTGCGCGGCCCACACGGCCCGCGGGAACCAGGAGGCTCAGGCTGTCACGCGTCCCGGGCCGGTGACCTTGACACCCTGCGCCCGCACCGGAAGCAGCGGCGACGCGGGACTCACCGTGCGGAGGAAGGGCCGCCGCCCCGGACCCAGGCAGCCGCTGGGCAAGAGCAGCGGAGGGAGGCCGCGACGGCAGCCGCCCCTGCCCCACAGCAGCAGGCAGCGGTGAGCCATGGCGGGCTCGGCCCGCTCTCCGGCGCGCGCAGGCACGGAGCCAAGGCGGGCGTGCGGCAACCCTCGGCTTCCGCAGCTTGTCGGTTCTCCCGGAACCGCGCTCCACGGGCGCACGGGACCCGCGGCAGTACGCGAACCCACGCTCCACACGCGTACGTCAAGCCCCGCCCCGGCGTGAGGACGTCGACGTGCCCTCTAGGAGGCCGACCACGCCCTTGGGTCGGGAGGGGTGAGGACGCGCAAGCGCTGGAGCCGGCGGAGGGCGGGACTAAAATAGTAGCAGAGTGCGGCGGTGGGCGGGGCCAAAGGAGGAGCCGGGCCGGATTAGGGCGTGGTTGATCAGGGAGATGGGCGGGGCCAGGGCGGAGTTGGAGGAGGACTGGAGAGAGGCGGAGCCAAAGGAGGATTTTTTTGGAGGCGGTCAAAAAAGAAAAGGGGCGGAGTCGAAGGGCACTGTGGGGGCGGGACTAGAGGCGGGCCCGAAGAGGACTGCAAAGGTTGGGTCCAATGAGTGGGGCTGGCGAGGGGCGGGGCGGTCGGAGGACCGGGCTGAAGGAGCTACTGGAGGCGTGGCCGAAAGAGAATATATGCAAGTGAGGCGGGGCTGAGGGAGGGGCCGAAGAAAGTGGGAGGGGTCAAATAAGGAGCGCAAGATTGGTGTGCAGACTTTAAGGAGTTGTTGACAGGAGGCTTAGCAAAGGCCATATGAAAAAGGATTCTTTTTTTCATTCAGAACTGGAGACCACTGGTCTTGTTTGACAATTTAGAATTCACCATCTGACTTGTCAAGTACGTACTTAAGTGATTGCTCACTGACAGGCACATGGGAGGCTCTGCAAAGGCCAAAACGCAGATACTGACTTATTTTGCTCTTGTTTTTTGGGACAAGGTCTTTTATGTAGCTCTGGCTGTCCTCACACACTACTGTGAACTGAAGTGACGTTAAAGATTCTACAGTGCTGACTGATGAAAACTACCTGATTGCAAAGAGCTGGAATGTTGCAAAGCCAGAGCCAAACTGTCTTGGCTATGTTTAGTCCTTTAATAACCCTAAGCGTTATTCATCCTTATGTCTACCCTAATATCACCATGATTAAACTAAACCTAATTAATATTTATAGAAAACTTCGGCATGACCGGTATGTGTGCTGGGATTAAAGGCATGCACTACCATGCCTGGCAAGAAGGTACCAAACCCAGATGGACATCAGAAGAAAAAGAATAATCGTAGATAATATACCATACAGATGCGCAGGAAAAGCCTGCACAAAATCCCAGAAAACCAAATATAGAGTTTGGTGCAATACACATCACGACCCCGTGAGATTTACTGAGACATGGAAAGTTGGTGAAAACAAAACCAAAAAATTCAGGTTAATGAGTTGATGGAAAAAATATCACATTCATCCCAATTGATGGAGATTCTAGCACCACTGCATGATAAAAAATATTCATAAAACTAGGATTAGCACTGGCTGTGGGGGCACACGCCTTTAATCCCAGCACTCAGGAGGCAGCAGGCAGATCTCTGTGAGTTCAAGGCCAGCCTGGTCTACAGAGTGAGCTCCAGGACAGGCTCCAATGCCACAGAGAAACCCTGTCTTGAAAAACACAAAACAAACGAACAAAAGAAAAACTGGGACTAGAAGGGACATTCCTTAATTGAATAGAAGAAGCTGTGGGAAACCCTCAGTTATATCAGAGTCAGAGGGGAAAGCCTGAAAATTCAGTAAGACATGACATATTTCCCATGAGAGCTATGGCCAATTTTTTTCAAAGGCGGTAAGTATTGGTAAGATGTGGAGAGGCCGGCACCTCCATCGGCGGGGATGTGCAGGGTTTGCTGTTGTGGAAAGGCTAAGCTAAGCAGTCACTGTATGACAATACAGCATCAGCAATTCCCTCCCCGAGCATGTGCCCCTGATGCTTTGTGTTCACTGACAGCTGGACGGGATTCACAGTCACCTCGGAGACAAACCTCTAGAGCACCTGTGAGGAAGTTTCTAGATTGGGTTGAAGGTATTGCAGTGTGTAAAAAGGAGACGGGGGGGGGGGGGCTAGAGATCACCCCTGGTGAAGATCACTTGTCCCTCTTACAAGAAACCTGGGTTCCCAACATCCATGTGATGACTTAAACAGAGGCTCTCAACCTGTGGGTCATGACCCCTTTGGGAATGAATGACCCTTTCACAGGAATCTCCTAAGACCACCAGAAAACACGGATGTTCAGTAGCACAGACACTGAGAGAAACAATTAATAAATGGGACTCCTGAAACTGAAAAGCTTCTGTAAAGCAAAGGACACGGTCAACAAGACAAAAGGACAGCCTAGAGTGGGAAAAGATCTTCACTAAGAGGTCTGATCTCCAAAATATACAAAGAATTCAAGAAATTAGTCACCAAAAGAACAATAATCCAATAAAAAAAAAATGGAGTACAGACCTAAACAGAGAACTCTCAACAGAGGAATCTAAAATGGCTGAAAGACACTTAAGGAAATGCTCAACATCCTAAGTCATCATAGAAATGCAAATCAAAACAACTCTGAGATTCCATCTTACACCTACAAGAATGGTCAAGAACAAAAACACTAATGACCCAGACCCAGAAAGACAATTACCATATGTAAATATCCGTGTTTTCTTTTTTTCCCCCTTTTTTAATATTGACTTTTATTGATCTCTACATTTTTCTCTGCTCCCCTCCCTTCCTTTCCCCTCCCCTTCAACACTCTCCCACGGCCCCGTGCTCCCAATTTACTCAGGAGATCTCTTTTTCTACTTTCCATGTAGATTAGATCCATGTATGTCTCTCTTAGGGTCCTCATTGTTGTCGAGGTTCTCTGGGATTGTGATTTGTGGGCTGGTTTTCTTTGCTTTATGTTTAAAAACCACTTATGAGTGAGTGCCACCGCGAGACTCTCCTCGCTCAGACTCGCCCCAAGAGCTCGTGCACCCGCTGTATTGAGCAGCGGATCCAGCCATGAAATAGCCGCAGGCATGCCGCACATTCGCCAGGGCGTTTTTTAAACAGTTCGGCCAACCACTGGCCCTGTGGGGCCAGAGTTTTCTCCGGGTTTTTAACAGCGTTCAAGCCGGGTCTGCCTGCCGTTTTTGTTTGACGTGCCCCGTGGCCGGACACGGCTTTGCATTCGGCGAATTCTGAACCTGCGCTAAGCACCCTCACTCCAGTTCCGCAGTCGTCCGGTTCAACAGCCCCGTGCCTCCAGCCGGGAAGCCACCTACAGGTGTCCTAGCACTGGCGGCTCTTCCAGGCACGCCCCAGCGCCTGTGCGTTTTAACCTGGGGTTTTAAATTTCCCGCTCCGGGTTGCTTGTGTGCAATCAATCAATCCCTCCTTCCCTGGTGGCTCTGTGGGGCAGGCACTTCCCACCGGCGATCGAGCGGCGTGTACCTGCTTGTGGGCTCCCCGGTGATTCTGCCCGCCCGCAACTTTCGCTCCCCACCCCCGTAATCAGGTTCTAACCAAATCTAACCAAATTTGTTAGATGTAATTCATTTGAACTCTGCTAGGTCTCACAAGTTATTCAGGTCCTGCCTTAGCGCCACAACTGCGACATCTGCTGGCCAAATGTTATTATTAAAATCTCAGCAGCGACCCGAACATCGCCTCCACCTGCTGGTCAATCAAGATTATTACACTTGCGACAATTTTCTGAGGATTTTTTTTTTTTTTTTTTTTTTTTTTTTTTTTTTT
>NW_026067979.1:903271-905666 GCF_014885135.2 Alexandromys fortis | reverse complement strand
ATGTTTGAAGATTGTTTATTTTTATAATGAAAAGCTTTAGTCCTTAAGTTATATAGGTTATTAAGAATTACAGGTGAATAGTCACCCATGTTTGTCATACGTATAATTATGTTAGTTAGGGTCTCTAGATGCGCAGAGATGTACTCTGCATAGATAGGAAATCCTCAAACACTCCAAATACCTACCGAATAGGGCATTTAAATGTGTTAAAAATTTAGAATTCTGGGCTGGAGAGATGGCTCAGCAGTTAAGAGCATTGCCTGCTCATCCAAAGGTCCTAGTTCAATTCCCAACAACCACATGGTGGCTCACAACCATCTGTAATGGGGTCTGGTGCCCTCTTCTGGCCTGAAGGCATACACACAGACAGAATATTGTATACATAATAAATAATAAATAAATATTTAAAAAATTTAGAATTCTGTTGACATGAGACACGACTGCTCCTGGAAGTACTGATCTGCTCCCAAGAGAATGATGGACACGGAAGACACTCCAGATGGAGCTTGCTTTCTTCTGGACAAAACTGGCCTACCAGGCAAAGAACTGCCCTTGCCTTACAGCTGACAATAAGGACACTGTCCAATCTTGACAAGCAGGATTTGAGGGAAAGAACTGTTGAACCTTGCCAAGACAGGGTAGAACAGTCTTTCAAAATTTTCTGCTTCTGAAAACGGCCTGTCAGATATTCTAGGCCTATAGCCAAAGTTGGTTGCCCCAACATTGCAGAGAGACCTTGAGTAACTGTCCAGGTAGCCAGCTGTTTCCTGTCATTTCCTGCACATTTTGGAAGTCGCTTGCTTGCACTTCCTGCTTACTCGGGTAATATTATTTTCCTTCTCAGGTCTTTGATGGGGTTGAAAACTAGATAGTCACAGCTACTATCCTCTCTTATCTCAGCTAAGGCATTTTAGGAACAAGACTTAGATGCTTCAGGATAGGACAACTTTCAGAATAATCTCTGTTATTTGCCAGTTACCTATAGCTGGGATATTTAGTATGTGTCTCTTGATTGATGTTGTTCTTGTTGATTATAGTTTCATTTTACTGTATGTTATTAACCTTTTTTTCCTTGAAAATACTTGGTAATTTTTCTTATTGTATATAGTTTTGCATTAGGTTTAGAACCTTCCTATTTAAACAAAAGGGAAAAATGCTGTGGAATTTTTTTCCACCAATAGCTTTGGGGTACAATCTTAAAAGATAGCTGCTTGTTCCCAGCTCCCTTGGTCCCAGCTCCATAACTCTGTTTTCCCCACAGAAAAGAAGTGAAATGTAAGATACACAGAAAGAAAGGAAGAAAGAAAAAGAGAGAGAGAGAGAGAGGAAGGAAGAAAGGAAGGAAGGTAATAAGCCCGAGGCAAACAGTGGATAAAGAGAAACAAGTTAATCTGAGCTAAAAGAGGTAGCCAGAATGAAGCATAAACTAGGCCTGTCATTCAACACTAAAAATAAGTCTCTGTGTCATGATTTGAGAGCTCATTGGCAGCTCAAAAGAGAAAGCATGCTACACTAGGGTATGGAGGGTTGCAAGTTTGAGGCCAGTCTGGCCTACTAAGTGAAATCTGGTTTCCAGAACAAACAAGGACAAGGAAGTAAGATGTGTCAGACTATAAAAATGCTTGCCATGCAAGCCTGATGACCTAATTTAATCCCATCAACCCATATAAAGGTGGAAGGAGGCAATCATCACCCAAAGTTGTCCTCCCTCTCTCTCTCTCTCTCTCTCTCTCTCTCTCACACACACACACACACACACACACATTCCACATGGGGCCAGAGGCACACTTTTTTTCTTTTTCTTTTCTTTCTTTCTTTCTTTCTTTCTTTCTTTCTTTCTTTCTTTTTTCTTTCTTTCTTTCTTTCTTGACAAAAGCCCTTAGTCGTCAATGCGTAAAGGGAAAAAGTGGCCTAGGCTGGCACCTGGAATGGTGCTCAGTGTCACCCCCCATCAGGGACAGGCAGTTTAAAGGCATATCTAGAACTGGGCAGGGCTGTGCACATCTGTAGTCCCAGAAGTGGAGAGGCTGAGACAGGAGAAAGGCAAGTTCAAGGACAGCCTGAGCTACATAGTGAGATCTTACCTCAAAAACTAAACAGAGCTGGGCATGTTGGCTCATGTCCATACTCACAGCATCTGGGAAGCTGAGGGCCACTGCAAGTGACCTCTATAATAAGGTCAGGGCCAGCCTGAGCTGGACTGAGACACTAGCTCATAAAGAAGCAAAGTGAAAGCCTCTCGATCTCTCATTCTTCTCCCCTTCTCACGGACAGCTTTTCCATGCGGGACTCTGTTCCATGTGTATTTGCAAACATATACACTTTATTTATTTATTTATTAGAGATTTCTGTCTCTTCCCCGCCACTGCCTCCCATTTCCCTCCCCCTCCCCCAA
>NW_026067979.1:829914-901068 GCF_014885135.2 Alexandromys fortis | reverse complement strand
TTTTTAGTTTTTCGAGACAGGGTTTCTCTGTGTAGTTTTGGAGCCTGTCCTGGAACTAGCTCTTGTAGACCAGGCTGGCCTCGAACTCACAGAGATCCGCCTGCCTCTGCCTCCCGAGTGCTGGGATTAAAGGCGTGCGCCACCACTGCCCGGCTCTTCTCTCTTTTTCAAAAGACCTGAAAATAATGCTGGACTTGGTGGCGGAAGTCTTTAATTCCAGCATTTGAGGAAAACAGATAGGCAGATCTCTGAGCCGGAGTTCAGCCTGGTCTACAGAGCAAGTTCCAGGACAACCAGGGTTACATGGAGAAACCCTGTCTCAAAAACCAACAACAAACAAGAATTTTAAAACTTTAAAAGACTGGTCTGGATTTCTTTTGAAATTATCATTCAGTGATTTTACTTTAGCCATAGTTTATCTGCTGAGAGGCTAAGATTTTTCCATAAGACAAAGCTGAGTGCAAGACCTCCCTAGTTACTGTGTCTCAGCTGAGAGACTCTAAAAATGTCCACTGAAGAGCGTCTAGATCAATGGTTCTCCACCTTCCTAACACCGCGACCCTTTAACCCAGTTCCTCATGCTGTGGTGACCCCCAGCCAGAAAATTATTTCGAGTTTCTTCGTAACTGTAATTTCGCTACTGTTATGAATCATAACGTAAATATATGTTTTCCAATGGTCTTAGGCGGCCCTGTGAAAGGGTCGTTCGATCCCCTCCAAAGGGGTCTCGAATAGGCTGAGAACTTCTGGTTCTAGATGTTAACGACGAATAACAAATTACAACACTAACCTGAGGGGCTAGCAATGCAAGCTGCCTGCAAGCAGCTGGGCATTTAGAATTCCTTCATCAGCCCTTTCCTCCCCGTGAGTCGGTCGTTTCTTTAATTATTTTTATGTATATAATGTTCTGCCTGCATGTATGCCTGCAAGCCAGAAGAGGGCACCCAGTTCCACTGTAGATGGTGAGCCACCATGTGATTGCTGGTCCTCTGGAAGACTGCCAGCGCTCTCGACCTCTGAGCCATCTCTCCAGCCCTGCGAGTCAGCATTTTCCTTGACATGTTTCCTCAGTAGTACACTAAAGTAAACGGATGATGTCATAAAGTGCCTAGATTTAGGGCTGAATTGTAGCTCAGAGCTAGTATGTTTTCCTGACACGGGCAAGACCCCGAGTTCAATCTTTGGCAAAGCAAAACCAGCCCAATTGTGCCTTCTTGAAAGACTACTTGGGAACATCCGACTCCTTGACAACAGCCCCCTCGACGTATGCTCGACTGTATAAAGTTAACGTGCACAGCAGAAATAAGGAGGAAAAACTTTTAGCAAGACTCAGAGATTGTGAGTGAGGCTTGGGAAGAGAGCACCGCAGGAACCAAAAGATTACATGATTGCATCTTGGCTAAATAAGGTTCAAGACAGATTTGGATACTAGTAACCCCCAGGGTGGCTAACAACTGTCTATAAATCTGATGCCCTCTTCTGGTCTCCACAGGCACTGCATGCATATGGCATACATACATTTAGGCAAAATACTCATAAGATAAATAAATCTAAAAGAAATTACACACACACACAAACAGACACTACACACACACACACACACACACACACACACCCGTATTGGCTGTCCTAATATAGACCTATAATTCCAGCACTGGGAATCTGAGGAAGGAGGATCAGGACTGTGAGACTACCTGCATTACATAGCACGAATCTATCTCAAACAGCGAAAAAGTAGGACCACTGCTGGGCACGCCTGTGGGTTCCCCCAGGTGGTCAGCAGTTGAAGAACAGGGCTGGAAGCACTAGATTGGTTGCCGGCTGGGAGTTATCCTGGGTGGTGTGCCTGCCACCCAGGGCCAGGGCACTCTTTGTCTTATCACTGTCTAGGAATGATCCTTGAGTCACTGAACAAGCACCTGGCAAGTACCTCCTGTTTGCCAGAGACTGGGTCAGGTCATGTGTGCACAGCAAATGGGTTCAGATCCTGTTCTTGGACAGGTCAAAGAGGTTCAGCCCCACTTTTCAATCTTTAGCCAGCATTTTAATGGACCAGGCTGCTCATTAAAAAAAAAAAAAGTATAATTTTTTTCTTTTTTTTTTAATTTTTTAAACTCTATTTGATGTGCATTGGTATGAAGTTCCAGATCCCCTGGAACTGTAGTTATGGACAGCTGTGAGCTGCCATGTGGGTGCTGGGAAGAGCAGCCAGTGCTCTTAACCGCTGAGCCATCTTACAAGCCCCTCTTTCTTTCTTTCTTTCTTTCTTTCTTTCTTTCTTTCTTTCTTTCTTTCTTTCTTTCTTTCCTTCCTTCCTTCCCTCTCCCCTCCCCCTCTTTTTCTTTCTTTCTTTGAGATAGGATTTCTTTGGCTGTCCTGGAACTTGCTTTGTAGACCAGGTTGGCCTCAAACTCACAGAGATCTGCCTGCCTCTGTCTCCCAAGTATTAGAATTAAAGACGTTCACCATCACTGCCCGGCAAAAGTACAATTTCTGAATCTTGTCCCAGAAAAGCCCACTCAAGAGGCCTGTGAGCGGGCCTGGAAACTGGCCCCAAGTCAGCGTGAGTCTGGTAGGAGAGACTGACCACAGAGCTTAGTGATTAAAGGCCAGAGGTGCAGACGGCTCTGAGCATTGGGAGTGGGGAGGGGCACCCAAGGGCAGTACTGAGGACTGCAGGTCTTCCCTATGGAGGCATGGAGACAGGTTCTCAAGGACAAGTCACAGCTGTCTGGCACGAGGTGGCACCGTTTATTCAGGCAGCCTGATAGGAGGCTGTGAGACCGGTCAGGAGGAGGAAGTGGACGGGGCTAGGGTGCAGTCCGGAGGCAGGGCAATGACAGCTGGCAGGTCACCCTGCAGAAAGCCGGTTCTGTGGCTTCATTCCATTATCACCTGCCCTTGAGGGTGGCTGCGGCCAGCCTGCTCCTTTCTTGGGTAAAGGCTCTAAGGCTTAGAGGAAAGTAGTTCACGAAGAGGGGGCCAACCTTGGCCCCAGACTTGCTGATTCCTCTAAGATGGGGGTGGAGGAGTGGGCTAGCATCCTGTGCAAGAGGTAAATCCCCAAAGACCATGACCAGCTGGCTTTAAGACAGACTACATGTCTCTAGCTTGGAGACCTTGGATATTCCAGGTCCCAACAGCAGCACTGAAGAGAAACGAGCCCAAGGAATACGGTGCCTGGAACCTGTTGGGAGGTTATAATCCTCCAGGCCGTGGGAGTGAGAAGAAAGCTTGGTGGAAATGTGGCATGGAGATTGTCCTATTCAGGGTTACTATGGCTGCGATGAAATACTATGACCAGAAGCAACTTGGGGAGGAAAGGGTTTATGCAGATTACACTTACTGGCCATCACTGAAGGAAGTCAGGACAGGAACTCAAACAGGGCAGGAACCTGGAGGTAGGAGCTAATGCAGAGGCCATGGAGGGGTGCTGCTTACTGGCTTGCTCCTCATGGCTTGCTCAACCTGCTTTTTTATAGAACCCAGGACCGCCAGCCCAGGGATGGCACCACCCACAGTAGGCTGGGCCCTCCCCCATCAATCACTCATTAAGGAAATGCTCTTACAGGCTTGCCTACAGCCCCATTTTATGGAGGAGTTTCCCAATTGAGGCTTCCTCTTCCCCAGTGATTCTAGCTTGTGTCAAGTTGACATAAAACTAGCCACCACAGAGATGCAGGCTTGGGAGTCAATGGATGTGTTCCCAGGGAGGGCACAGAGAAAGAAGAGGGGGATGCACAAAGGAAACGGGAAGGCGAGGGAGCGATCAGGAGACTGTGCCTTTAATGCAATAGAGAGGGTCAGTGAAGTAGGATGTAGGGCTGAGCAGCCTTGGTGGGCTGGGTGATCTTAGCTGCACAGGTGCTTCGAGAACCTCTTCCATGAACTGTGGAATATACGAGCAACTAAAATTAAGCTAGAACCCATGTGGGACTTCACTCCTGCCATCCCAGCACTTGGGAAGCAGAGGCACAAGAATTGCCGCAAGTTTCAGGCCACAGAGGTCTGCAAAGAGATTTCCAGACCAACCAGCATTAAACAGCGAGACTGTGTCTCAAAACAAAACAAAAACAAAATAAAGAGATGGACCCTCTAGTTCCCTCTCCCATCAGATCTAGTTGCT
Organism: Alexandromys fortis; assembly: GCF_014885135.2. NCBI lineage: Eukaryota > Metazoa > Chordata > Mammalia > Rodentia > Cricetidae > Alexandromys > Alexandromys fortis. The sequence continues at coordinate 896,942 of NW_026067979.1, read as the reverse complement.
GGTCTTGGTGGTTGCAAAGCAGGAAGATTACATTGAAGCCGTCCTCACTGAGAAGTGATTTGGTACAGAGCTTGTGGGTCAGGTTCAAGCAGGCCTTAGCTCTTTCTGTAAGATGGGATAACCTGAGAACTCCAGAAATGAATGTGGCCGGGCAGTGGTGGCACACACCTTTAATCCCAGCGCTCAGGAGGCAGAGGTAAGTGGATCTCTGTGAGTTCCAGGCCAGCCTCAAACTGGATTAGAGTCCAAATTATCTTGTGCTAGTTTTAATACCTTTTTATCTTTTTTTGTTTGTGTGTGTGTGGTGTTCACTCTCATAGCTGCATGTGTGTGGGCACGTGTGTGTGAAGATACATATGTATGTATGTATGTGTATGGAATCTCTTGCTAAACTGTAGCTTGTTGTTAGTCTGGCTAGCCGCCTTGCTTGCTAGATTCTATGTCTACCTCCAGTAAGCTTAGATCACATGTGGGCTGCCATACCCATCCAGCAACCCTATATACAGCCCTTTCTATACAGCCCTTCTGAAGACCGCCCACACACGTGTCCGATCAAATAGCTTTGCCTACCAAAACCTTTACAGTACAATCCACAGCAGACCACTGACTTTTCACCAAATGCTAAGAATGCTATCATCTAAGGCCTATAGCCAAGTTCCCAACTTGCTCTGATGGCTATGGCTTCTTGATAAAGGCCATGATTTGTGACTTTCTTTGTTCTGTAACTAACAGTTTTGTGTAACCACATTCTTGGTGAGACATGTCTTCAGGGCAACCTCAGGCCTTGTTCCTGGATCATGATCACTCATACTGGGCTCAAAAACAAACTGGGTCTTTTACTCCTTCTGAGGCGAGAACTGTTTTGTGTTACAGCATAAAGGCAATTAGCTCCAGTAGAGCCGCGCTCCAGTTACCGGTAACTCTAGGACCAAGTCTGCCTTTGTCCTCAAGCCTTTTGCTGCGGCACCACACATACCTTATGCCGAAAGCATTCGTAGAACCCGCTGCTTCTGCTTCCTAGGGGCAAGGGACCTGTCCTTGTAGTCTCTCTACTGGGCTGCCTGTGACGCTTCCAGTCACTGGGGTTTCAAGCTTATTCAATACCCAGACTCTTTATTTTGAATTGGCAGTCTGCTTTGTCCACAACATTCCCGTGTGGTTGGAAAGGGCAGAAGAACAATTTGGCCGGCTTCAAAGAGCCTGGCGCTGCCATTTGCAAGTCCCTGCCGCAGCGTTGCTCTGAGTACCACCCGCCTCCCACGTCCCTATTTTTAGCTGCTGCAGCGCCGGCCACGTGATGGAAGAGGCGGTCCAGCAGGCGCCCCGCCCTCGCGGCGTCGCGCAGCATCCCGCAGAGCGCCGAGCCCGCGCCTAGGGCCTGCGGCTGCGGCGATGAAGATCTGGAGCTCGGAGCACGTGTTCGGGTGAGCGGGCTGAGGGCTGCGCTGGGGAATGCGTGGACGAGGCCGGAGCCACGCGCATCCTCGGGAAGGGGCGGGGATCCGGGAGAGGCAGGCACTCCGGGTCCGGGATCACGGAAAGGGGAGCGGGAGGCAGGTGGGAGACGCAGGCCTCCCCATCCCCATTCCCATCCCCAGCCAGCCTGTGCAGGCTGCAAGCGGCGCCGCGGGGGTGTTGCGAACCGGCTGGAGTTGCGCATCGGGTGTTACAGATGATGCTCGAAGGGCTTCAATCTGGGGGAAGACTAGATGCGAGGGAGGCATTTGGGGCGTTTGGTCCTGAATACCTGTGCACACAAACGCTTCAAAGACCCCGGAGAAACCCCGAACTAGAGGTTTTCCTGACCCAAGGGCACCTTCCACCTTGTCATCGAGTGTTTTAATATATTTTCAAGAAAAAAGAATCTTGAGAATTTCTGATCCTGTCTAGAGAATCGTTTCGTTGTGAGCGGGGGCGGGGGAGTGGGAAAACTGCTTGAAACAGAATTTGTTATCCGTTGTCTTTTAAAGTGTAACATTTTAATAAAAACGTATTGCCTGGCTTCAGAACTTCTGACTTCTTTATTTTTATTTTTTGATGGTGCTGGAAATGCAAACCCAGTGTTTCGAGCCTCCTAGAAAAGTATTCCACCACAAAATCCATCCTTGAAGAAAAAAAAAAACTTTTAAAAATGGAACCTTAGAACGGGTGGTATGTATTCTTTAGGTAAAGTTTGCAGCCTTTCTGAAGGAGGTTCCCCCGAGATTCAGGCATAATTTCTACTGTCTGAATGCAGAGAGGGGAGGAAAGGCATTCAGTACAGGGAAGTCAGCGTATTGTCTTGGCCCCTCAGAGCTGCTCTAAGGGTCCCGAAATGTTGATTCTGAAAACAGTGTTGACATTTTTGACCATTTTTGCAGTCTGTCCTTTTTTTTTTAAATTCTATTGTTTTGTAATTTTGTAATCTCTAATGTGTTACCACCCATTTTAATGTTGTGGTGTATGTGGGGGATATCTTATATAAATAGTTATACAATATGTGGTGTTCTGGGTCTGGTTTCTTTCTTTCTTTCCTCCTTTTTTTTTTTTTTTTTTTTTGGTTTTTCGAGACAGGGTTTCTCTGTGGTTTTGGAGCCTGTCCTGGAACTAGCTCTTGTAGACCAGGCTGGTTCTGGTTTCTTTTGGAAAGCTTTTTTTTTTTTTTTTTTGAGGTTCACCCATGTGGTAGCTTGTGTCAGTTCTTTGTTTTGTATCCCAGGTACTCTGCCAGTGTCTGCCACTGTTCATAGGGAGGAAGCTCATACAGAGAGCAGATGTCCTTCCAGAGTAGGGGCAGCAATTGGCCTCTGGCAGGCCATCAGCACAGGCCCTGGAACTTTGAGGAGACGGACCAATAGCTAGCTTGCTTTCTAGGCAAAAGCTGGAGAGAGGAATTAACTGTCCAGGTAGCTGAAAATGTCCACTTTCCCCTTCAGTTTTGCCTCTTTTATTTTTTTTTAAAGGCAGCCAAGATGGTAAATGGTGAACATCATTCCAAAGGTTTGTGCCGAAAGCCATGTGACTACATGTATGTATGTTTATGTACAAATCCAAATACTATGGTTTGTTTTTCCCAATAGAAATCAGTGACATCATCTTGTAAGGATCTTTTGGCAGTTTCTTTTTCCTCCAAGAGTGTGTTTGTGAGATCTGTCCAAGCTGAGATATATGTCTATGGATATAAACTGATAATACATATAGCTTGGTTGTCTAGCTGTGTAATCGCTCACTTTATGAATATGCTATACTTTGCCCTGTCTCTTATGGAAAGGACACATGTTTCTGCTATAATTACTGCCTGTGATGATCAATATTGGCTGTCACCCTGGATTGAGAGATACCTGGAAATTAGTGAGGCACACCCCTGGGTATGTTTGCGAGGGCTTTTCCATACAGTGGTTCTCACCCTTCCTAATGCTGCAACCCCTTAATACAATTCCTCATGTTGTGGTGCCCCCCCTCAATCATAAAATTATTTTTATTGCTGCTTTATAACTAATTTTGTACCTGTTATGAATCGTAATGTAAATATCTGATATGCATATGGTCTTAGGTGACCCCTATGAAAGGGTCATTAGACCCCAAAGGGGTCATGACCCACAGGTTGCGAACCCACTGCCATAGGACATCAGTTAGCTCCTGAGGTCTCTGACCTAACCAGTGGTGTAATACACTGATAATGGGAAATGGTGGAACCAAGTAGTTGGGACCTGGTTTGGGCCGTGTCATTGAACGGTGATGCCTTGGCCTTGACCCCTCCTCTTATTCCTTCCGGCTTCCTGTCTGTCTGTCTTGAGGTGAGCTTTTGCACTGTACTCTGGTTCCTCTGTTGTTATGTTCTGCCTCATCGCAGGCACAGGAGCAGCAGAGACACGTGACCATACTGAAGCCTTTAAAACCATGAGCCAGAGTCAATGTTTCCTTCTTTTGGATGGTTTCTGTGGGGTATTTGTCAGAGTGACCAACCAAGGGGCCGCTTAAGCCAGCAGGTCTTAGGCTGCTCGGTCATTGAACTACTTTACACTCTTAAAAATATTGAGGCCCTCAGTTTTGGTTTACGTTTATTGTATCTTTTTAAAAAATTATTTATTTATGTGGTTTTTTTTTTTTTATGTATGCTAGAAGAAGACATCAAATCCCATTATAGGCAGTTGTGAGCCACTGTGTGAGTGCTGGGAATTGAACTCAGGACCTTTGGAAGCACAGCTAGTGCTGTTAACCACCGAGCCATCTCTCTAGTCCTTGATTATATCTTTTACAATATCAGAGAGCCATGTCTACCGGCATAGCACTTGTAATCTGAAAGCCATGTATACTGTAACCCATCACTTAGGAAAGAGAGTCTTTAGGCACACCTCGGCTATGTACAGAGACTCTATCTTAAAAAACAACCAGCCGGGCAGTGGTAGTCCACGCCTTTAATCACAGCACATGTGAGGCAGAAGCAGGTGGATCTCTGTGAGTTCGAGGCCAGCCTGGTCTACAAGAGCTAGTTCCAGGACAGCTAGGACTGCTACACAGAGAAACCCTGTCTTAACCCCTCCCTCCCCCAAAATCCTCCAAATAACCAACCAATTCTGTTGTCATTAGAAATTTCAATTGAGCCACGTGGTAGTGGCCTTTAATCCCAACACTCATGAGGCAGAGGCAGGCAGATCTTTGTGAGTTTGAGGCCAGCATGGTCTACAGAGTGAGTTCCAAGACAGATTCCAAAGCTACAAAGAGAAACCCTGTCTCAAGAAAATCCAAAGAAAATAAAAGAAATTTCAGTTCAAATTTTAAAATATTAATTCATTGCAAAGAACAATAATAAACTTTTTTTTTTTTGGACACAGGGTTTCATGTTGTCCTGGCTGGCTCGCTATGTAGCTGAGGATGACTTTGAATTTCTGATCCTCCTGTGTCCACTTCCTGAGTACTTAGATGATCGGTCATATGCTACTATACCTCGTGTTAAGCCTATCGGGTTCACAATTTAAAGTAAAAATCGGGATGAGGATGGTAGAACGCTTCCCTAGAATGTGTGAAACCTTGCCCTCAGTCCCCAACACCATAAACTTGATGTGGTGGTACATGCCTGTAATCCCAGCATTTGGCAGGGTGAGGCAGGAAATTCAGGAGTTCAAGGCCAGCTGGGCATATATAAGACCCTCTGTCTTTTTTAAAGATGTATTTATTTATGCGTATGACTGCTCTATTTTACACGGATGCCTGAATGACAGAAGAGGGCATCAGATTCCAATGTAGATGGTTGTGGGCCACCATGTGGTTGCTGGGAATTGAACTCAGGACCTCTGGAAGAGCAGTCAGTGTTCTCAACTGCTAAAAGCCATTTCTCCAGCCCCGAGACCCTCTCTCAACAATTAGAGACTTAACAGCTGCATTTTCCAAACACTGGAGGCCTAGTACTTGAGAAGTAATATCCATGATTTCTGGATTTCTGCAGCTTGATTCTCTTACCCACCTCTGCGTCCTGTATTTTGCAATCTATTGCCTCCATTGAGGTGGATACAGTCCAGCCTCACCCAGACGGGGAGTTGGAAAAGATGAGTCTTTGTCCCTTCCCTTCGCTGCTTTGACCAAAAAAAAGAGAGAGAGAGAGAGAGAGAGGGAGGGAGGGAGGGAGGGAGGGAGGGAGGGAGAGAGAGAGAGAGAGAGAGAGTTCTTACAAAGTAGTGACGGGCTCACTCACTGATGTGGGAGTGTCATACATCAATCTGTTGATTTCATTGGCTGAGCAATAAAGAAACTGCTGGCCCTGATAGGTTAAAAGATAGGTGGGCGGAATAAACAGGATAGGATGCTGGGCGGAAGAGGAAGTGAGGTCAGACTCTGCTCTGCTCCCGGAGAGACCCGGGACAGCTCTGCACTCTGGAGCAGAGACGCCAGGATGGACGGAGACTAGACTCTTCCCGGTAAGCGCACCTTGGGGTGCTTACACAGATGATTAGAAATGGGCTAAATTAATATGTGAGAATTAGCCTAGAAGAGGCTAGGTAGAAATGGGTCAAGCAGTTAAATGAATACAGTTTGTGTGTTGTTATTTTGGGCATGAGCTAGCCAAGCGGCCAGGGTGTTGGGGACGCAGCCCCGCAGCCGCTCTTATTTCAACAACTCACTCCTTAACTTCCCAGAAAATACCTGCCAGGTCCCCAAGTCTGATAAAACCGTTTGTGCATTGTCCTCCCAAGGGCACGCAGTGGGTGGTGGGCGGCGGCGGGGAGCAGGGGGTGCGGCAGTGGGGAGCTGGGTGGGCTCCCCACACAACAGCCTGATCTATCCAGGGCAGCCTGAGAGCGGCTTGTCTGCAGAAGTATTTCTGGCACACAGACTGTTCTTTTGCAGATTGTCAGAGAGTCCTCAGAGGTCAAGGGATGATAAAATTAACCACTCTGCCATTTCATCACTTAACTCCTAAGAGAATCCTGAGCTGTTTCCCTGAGTGCCTGTGTGAGCAGCCGTGACCAGGCTGTGGTTTGGAGCCTGGCCTGCATTGCTGGGAGAGCCCAGCACTTTTCCCCCACTGCTTTAAGAGCCATCGCTGTAAATGTTGATAGGACTAGAGAGAGAGCTTGTAAAGTCCCAGTCACGCTGTGACAACCACCTCCTAAAAGGGTCCAGAGCCCCCAGGGGATGACCCACGATCTTCGAGATCTTCGATCTTCGGAACCCCGGAACCCGCTGGAGGTAGGGTATAGCTGAGCTATTGGCCCTGTGACTACCTCTTAGCCACCCTACCCTAAACCTTTAACTCTACAACTTTTAGAAATAAGCAGACATGGAAAATAAGAACAGAGTCCTGTACGCATGGTGGGTCTCTTGAGCTAACTGGTCCTCCTACAGCTTGCTTGGTTTCCCGCGCATCCCCACCACTTGTACTTGCTACTACACGCTACGGTACGGTTCACAAGTCTCGGGCAAGGGGCCTGGAGATTGACACACATACGTATACACAGAGACATGGGGACACAGGTCATCCTTGAAATAAGAATGCCCCCTTTATTGTGTTCAGGGGCAGCTTATATTAGGGATCCTTAACTAATAGCCACGCCCCAGCCAAACTCACCAGAAACCACTCTCCTGCCATCAGGAACTCCAGAGGGTCTCGTGCTCAGAGCAGCTGCAAACACAGGAAAACAAGTTTTGCTCAGAGCAGCTGCAAGCATAGCAAGTTGTTTACAGGAAATTCAGGGTCTGGGGGTCCACAGCCCCCAACAACCACTGGCCTTTTCCCTGGATGATTTAGGCAAATCTTGGGCATCAGTTTCTACCATCCTGCTTTGCCTAAGGTGATGACTGCTCTTGGTTGTTGATTTCACTGGATCTCAAATCAACTCAAGTGTAAACTGCTGGGTAAACCTGCGTGGGATTTTCATGATGAGGTTTTTGAAGCGGGAAGATTCACCCTATGGCCACACAGATCAAAGCGCATGGAAGAAGGAAGCTTTGCATTCTGTCTGCTTTCATTCCTGCTGGCAAGTTCCTCCTTCCTGTTGCTAAGGCAACCCTTCACTGACATCAGCACCAGTTCTCTAGGATTCCTGCACAGCCTGAAGACCAGCAGCTCTCAGGGTCCTCCAGGCCTTCAGCACCAGACTGGGACTGTACTATATATGATAGATATTCTATTTATATTATATCAGAGGTTCAAGGCCAGCTGAGCATATATGAGACCCTCTCTCAATAATAAAAAATAAAAACTTAACAACTGCATTTTCCAAAAATTGGAGAGCTGGCACTTGAAAAATAATATCCATGATTTCTGGGTTTCTGTAGCTTGATTCTCTTATCTACCTTTGCAACAGTGTTTTTTAACATATTGCCTTGTTTGAGGTGTGTGTATAAAATCCAGGCTCACACAGATAGTGAGCTATATATATATTATACTATTTTATTATAATATTTATAAATCATAATGTTTTTAGAATAAATATATCTAATATATAATATGCAGCACATATAATAAAATGATTCATATATATTACACACATACACTCTATCAGTTCTCTTCCTTTAGAAGACTCTAATACAGCATGGAGGCCGGTGTTCAACCTTCCACCTGCTCTCTGTGGTTCCAGGCAGACTCTGGTATGGATGCTTGGGACTGTTCTAGAATGGGTGCCAGCAGAGGCCTCCCTTCCTTTGGAATCTGACTCAGTTGCACCACACTTCGGTGTATAGCTGGGACTCCGCCTGTTGAGAGTGGTCTCTGTCCAACTCCTCATCTGCCTCAAAGTGGCAGAGAGTGCTCTGTGCACTTGCAGCTTCTGCAGGCAAATGACTCGTTAGATGCTCCCGCCTGTGTTTTTCTAGAAAGATGCAGACAAGGAGGCCTGTCTCACTACTGCTAAGTCCCCACAAAACGCTTCTACCTCCTGTGGGCTGGAGGAGAGCAAGGAGAGGAAAACCCCGAGGTGAGCTAGGCTCGATGGCCCTGCATAGGCCCAGCACGGACCTGGGGCTCAGACAGAACCCCGGATTCTCAGCCTCAGGACCACTTACTCTGCTGATTGTGTTCTCTTGCCAGCCATCCCTGGGACACGGTGATCAAGGCTGCCATGCGGAAGTACCCAAACCCGATGAACCCGTGCGTGGTGGGCGTGGACGTGCTGGAGCGCAGCGTGGACGGCTTTGGGCGCCTGCACAGTCTGCGCCTGCTCAGTACTGAGTGGGGGCTGCCCAGCCTCGTGCGAGCGGTGAGTCTCCCTGCGTGGCCGTCTGCCCTTACTGCTAAGGGATGCCACGAACGACTGGGCAAGGTCCCCGCAGTCCTGCGTCCTCTTCTCCTTGGGCTGTCCACGGGTCCCATTCCGCTTTTTGGGAAGCACACTAGTCACTCTGGGATAAGTGAGCTGGGTGACCTTTCTTCAGTGACATCTGTCAAGGCCTAGAACCCCCTATTTTGTAATGCTTCAGTTAGACCTTCACAGAGGAACTTCAGGTAGACACACTCGCTCTTAGAGCCAGGGATGGGGGTGGGGTGGGGTCGGTGGAGAGCTGTGGGAATTTAACAGCCGGGACAGTTTTGCCCTGCATGGTTGCACGCTGGCTTCCGGTCCACTCAGAGCGCAGATCCTTACATGGCCCTAGCATCTCCTGCTGTCTCCTTGTGGCCCGTTTGCCCCTCTTGGATCCTATGTCAGGTTGTGACATAGAATCCTGCAGGCTGAGTCTTTCCTTCAGAGCTCTTGCCGGCAGAGAAGCCTCCCTTCTCGGGATCCCCGGGGTTCCCTGGTTTAATATTTGTCAGAACATTGATTACTATCAAGTGTTAAACTCTTAAGTCCGTTCTCTAATGTCTGCCAGGGGTTTGACCCTTCTGCCCACTGCTATATCCGCAGGTAAAGAGCATTTCGTGTGAAGAAATGAGTAACTGGACATGTTGCTATAGTAGTTTTCTTTTGTCTCCTAGATTTTGGGAGCCAACAGGACCTTGACATACATCAAAGAGCGCTCTGTCGTGGATCCGGCTGCAAGGACGATGGAGCTGTGTTCCACCAATGTAAGCAGAGGTCTAAGATGAGAAAGGCGCTTAAATGTTTCTTGACGGTGGCGCTAATGCCTCCCTTAAATTGTATTCCCGCTTGCCTTTTGCTCGAGGTATGCTTGTTTTTAGTAGGTGATTTGAATTTATTTAGTGGCGTTTTATCTTTACAAGCAAAGCTTTTAGACAGGGGTCTCACTATACCCCAGGTCAGCCTGGAACTCTTTGGATATCACAGGTTGGCCTTAAACTTACGGTAATCCCTCTGCCAAGCCTCTGGAGTGCTGAGGCTACGCCACACCTACCTTTTTCTAGTCTTTTTATTCAAGTATAATCAACATATAGAATAGGTGGTGGTGTGTGTACCAGGCAGAGCTCAGTTTGAGGCCAGCCTGATCTGCATGGTGTGTTCCAGGACAGACAGCTACATAGTGAGACCCTTCCTCAAAATAAGCAAATAAACAAATAAAATAGAAAGAAAAGGGCAATAACCAGCTAGATAAGAAAACTGAGTCTGGGTGTATTATTGCACACCTGGATGACTGTGTATTTTACATATAAGAAGAAGAAGGAGAAGAATAAGAGAGGGTCTCACTATGTAGCCCTAGCTGGCCTAGAGTATCCTATGACTACCAGGCTGGCCTTGAATGCATAGATGTCCTTCAGATGTGTGTCACCATGCCCAGCTAACAAGAACTGGAAGAAAATATTTGGAATGTCTTCACCACGAAATTGTAAATATTTGAGGAAACAGATATATTTACCCTGACTTTTGAATTTTACTTTTAATTGTGTATTTTGAGACAGGGTCTCACTATGTAGACCAGACTGGCCTGGAACTCCCAGAGATCCACCTGTCTCTGCCTTCCTAGTCCTGGGATTAGTCATTACCTACCCTGATTTGAATGTTGCATAATGTCAATCTACATAGGAGCATTATGGTGCCCATATCTGTGTATAATTTTCATATATTTATACAAATAGGACTAAGGCAAAATACACACAACTTTCACAAAGTGTGGGCGAGGAGTCAGAAAAAGCAACAGACACGATCAAGCCAAATAGCCCCCAGCACGTGTCCTGAGTCACATCACAGCAGGGTGTGTGTGTGTGTCTGCGAACACCTTGGCCAGCACAGTGACAGTCTGTGAGAGGCAAGTTCAGCACCGCTCGGTAGCTGGTGTTGATTCAGACTCGGAGAGCCGGACCCCAGATAGTTTAAGCACAGCACAATTTGGTGAAAAGTTTTCTGGTCATGCTTAACTCGGTCCCGTGTGCACAACAAAACTTAAGGCATGACGACATGGAAGCCCTTTGTGAAGTACAAGTGGCATCTTCCATAAAGATGGGTTCTGTAGATTAACTGAGAACACAGGCTCAAGCTAAGGAGGAGGATCCGGTGTGGTCTCAGCCATACAGATGGCACAAAAGACACCAGGCTATCACCCATGTCCACTGCCAGTCTTCTAGGTGGAAAGTAGGTCAGCATCTCTCTCTTTGAAGAGACAACCCTGTGTGTGTAACATGCCTGGCTCCCTTGTGCTTATCTGTGAGTTCGAGGATCTCTGTGTCTCCTACAGTAGAGATACTGCTAGTGGTGTTTGAAATAGGGTCTCACTGTGTTAACCTGGTTAGCCTCAAATTCCTAAGCTCAAGTGATTCTCTGGCCTCAGCCTCCAGAGTCCCTGTACTTTACCTGGGGCTCCAGCTCCATGCCATCATACCCTAGTTGGTGGCCATTGTTTGCTTTGCTTGTCCCATGCTTGAGGGACTCAGGGACTCGTGTAGTAGGTAAGCCCTCTACCACTGAACTCCATCCCCTGCTCCTTAGTGGCCATTTTTGAAGCTAGAGTGATGGTTAGTGCATAAAAGTACTTGGTGCTAAGGCGTAGGACCTGAGTTCAACCCCTGAACACACATGGGAGAAGAAGGAGAGAACCGGCCTCCAGACTCCCCTTTGATCTTCACTTGTGTGCTGTGGCATGCTCACCTACACGCATGAACATGTAATAAGTAAGTAGACAAAATAAAATGTAACAGCCACTTCCCCTTCTCTCTTACTTCTTTAATTAAACATACATATATAGAGCTAAGTGTGGTGGTACGTGCCTTTAGTCCCAGCACTTAGAAGGCAGAGGCAGGTAGACCTCTGGGTTTTAGGCCAGCTTGGTCTATAGAGTGAGTTCCAGGACAGCCAGGACTCCACAAAGAAACCTTTAAGCTCCCCATTGCACCCACCAAAGGGCATATACAGGGCCTGGGGAGATGGTTCACCAGTGACAAGTACTTATTGCTTTTGCAAAGGCCCGGGGTTCATTTCCCAGCACCCATATGGTGGCTCACAACCATCTATAACTCCAGTTCCAAGGATTCAATAAGTTCATCTGACCTCTGTAGGTACCAGGCACATGGTGCATATACATGCACACAGGCAAAACATTCATACATGTAAAATAAAATAAATCTAAAAAATTTTTAAGTCAGTTCTGTCCTTTCCTGCTTACTTGGGTTCTAGGAATCAAACTCAGGTTGCTAGGCTGTGTGACAAACACCTTTATCTTCTGAGCTATCTTGCTGGTCTAGGTAGGTTTTAGTAGCAAATACGACAGTAAGTCAGCTGGCTGACAGGAAGGAGGATTGGAGATGAGGCTGCTGAAGCCTCTGCGTGAATCCCAAGCTCTAACACACCCAGTCCAGAGCCAGGATCCCCAATCCAGCATGGCAAATGGGCTGGAGTGTTCACTACTGTTGTCATGGACACTACCAATGGATTGTCTGTCCCTCAGCTGCCGGTGGGGCTTGACTCTGTGTGAGTGCCTTGAAGGCCGATCCCTCCATGGGGAGGGAGGGATCAATAATCACCAGAAGGAGGGCTGGAGAGAAGACTCAGTGGTTAAGAGCATTGACTGATCTTCCAGAGGTCCTGAGTTCAATTCCCAACAACCATATGGTGGCTCACAACCACCTGTAATAAGATCTGGTGCCAACTTCTGTCTGCAGGGACACATGGAGGCAGAACATTGTATACATAATAAATAAATAAATCTAAAAAAAATAAAATAATCACCAGAAGGAGCTGCCCAGTGCTTCCCTAGCATACAGTGTAGAGGGGAGGGGGCACAGGATATTTCGTTTCTCTGGCTTTCATAAGTGCTAATTTGGGACTGGAAGTGTAGATGGTTTGGAAAGAAATACAAGAAAATTAAAACCTAAAGCCAGTTATGAATTGACATGTGTATGCATATATGTATGTATACATATGTTTTTCGAGGCAGGGTTTCTCTGTGTAGCCCTTGTCTGTCCTGGAACTCACTCTGTAGACCAGGCTGGCCTCAGACTCACAGAGATCCGCCTGCCTCTGCCTCCTGAATGCTGGAATTAAAAGTGTATGCCACCACTGCCTTGCTGGGCCTATTTTTTAATTTTTTATGTGTGTTTGTTTTGTTTTTAAAGATCACGCTCACAAATCTGGTGTCTGTGAATGAGAGGTTGGTGTACACACCTCATCCAGAGAATCCTGAAAAGTGAGTCTTCTCATCCTGGGATGGGGTCCTTGAACAGCAGGGGTGGACAGAGCTTCCTTCCCAGGGTCAGCCAGCCCCTCACTTCAACTCTTCTGCAGGACTGTGCTCACCCAGGAAGCCATCATCACCGTGAAGGGGATTAGTCTCGGGAGCTACCTGGAAAGTCTAATGGCCAGCACGATATCCTCCAATGCAAAGAAGGTGGATACCTCAGGACGGGGCTCTGGTGCCCTCGGGGGCAAGGAAGTGGTGACCTGTCTGGTTCTCCTGACAACTGGGGTCTTTGTAGTTGAGCTCCTAAGGTCACAACATTCCTGTGTTTTTCTAGTGGGAACAGAAAGGCTGACCAGGATCTGAGGGGAAAGGCACCTGTCCCAGTCGGTTCCTATTGCTGTGAAGTTCGTCCCAGTCTCTCTGTGTCGCAGGCTGGTGACTTGGTTGGTGCACGTAGCAAGAACTGAAGTCCTTCTGTGTTGTTGCAGGGCTGGGCTGCCATCGAGTGGATAATTGAACATTCCGAGAGCGCCATAAGCTAACAGGTCTGCACCCATGCCTGGTGACACACGGGGGCAACCACCGTAACTTCCTAACCTGGTACAGTCTGGCTTTTCATTACCCGTGTGCATGCAGTACATGAGAGAACGCTTGTTTGTCTGCTTCCTGCTGTCTGTCCGCTTTCGTTTCCTGGGTTTATGCCAAGACTTCTTTCCGGGGTATCCCTGAACAGTTGCCAGCTGGAGTCTGAGGAAGGCAGTGTTGCATTTGCTGCCCTGAGGTCTCAGTACCTGGCTTCCTGAACATTCCTCAGGATGGTCACCGCTGATGAAGAGCCTCCATGAATTGGGCCACAGTGTTATGGGCAGATTTAATCTTGAGGGTTTTTTTTTTTGTTGTTGTTGTTGTTTTGTTTTTTGTTGTTGTTGTTTTGTCTAGGGGAAAAATTTATACTTGCTGAAAATGTTATCATTTTTATTAGCTGGGGCATAATGGGACCTGGGACCTCACACCTGCTGACTTGAGTAAGCGCTCTATCTCTGAGCTCCACTCCTGGTCTGGGTCTGTACATGTTCCTATGAAGAATACTTTGTATAATTTGTGCCTATTTAGTCGCTTGGTACAAGCCATTGTTCTGCTACAGGGCTGTGTTCCTGTGGTGGCAAAAGCATTTCCCTTACCTTAAGGAGCAGCACGTGTGTTCCTTGGTTTCCTCAGCCCCCAGGAAGGTGACAACTGATTGGTTGGCATTCATCTTGGCGTCACAGGAAGAGTCCCTTTAGGACGGGACCTCCTTACTTCCTGTCTGCTGCTGACTGCTGCAGCCTGCTTCCCTCCCTCGCTCCCAGCGCATGCGCATGTTTGCTCCCACATTTCCCTCAGCCAACAATCTGTGGGGTCTGAGGTGTCTTTAAGACAGTTTCGCTTTTTCCTAAGTCAGCAAAGTTTGCCAGAGAACTTTACCTTGAGTCCCAGGCCGAGACGAGGCTTCTTCGCCTCAACCCGAGCTGAGCTTGTTGTGGGGGCTGTGTGTGGAGGGAGGGAGGCCTGAGGTGAGTCCTCAGGTTCTGTTTCTTTGTAAACTAGAGCTAAGCTGTCTCCACCTTCAGTCAGATATTGCACCAAAAAGAGTCAAGGAGAAAAGAAGGAAGGAAGAATGGCTGGACAAGGAAGAGGAAAGGCAAGTGCGGACGGAAGTGGTTCCGGTCAAGACTGCAAGAGCTGGGACTGCCGGAATCTTCCCTGTCCGTGGTATCCCAGTCCAGCATCGGCCCCGGCACGAGCAGTGCGAGGCTGTGGTTCCTGGGAGTGGTCGGGAGCCCTGCTCTGGCAGCTTCTGCAGTAGGTACCACGCCGCCACAGCACTGGGCTGGGACAGGACTGGGCTGCACTGCCCCTGCGCTGGTCTTAAGCTTTTGCCTGCTTCCCCTGGCAGGAGCGCCACCTCCGCCTGCTGACTTCAGTCACTTCACCAAAGGAGAGCTCCCCTCTCCTCATGCCCTGCCAGCTAAGCCAGGGTAGGTTCCCCCAAACCTTCCCCAGGGATCTGGCTGCTGTGTTCCTGGTGGCCGCATGACCTTATAGTGTTCCACTCGCCTTTGTGAAGAAGGTGGACAAGAAGTTGCTTTCTGACCCTCAGGGTCCCCATCATGTACCATATCCAAAATAATGGTGTGGAACGCTCTTCAGAGGCCACTATAGGGTCCAGCCGTGACTGGGATTTTCAAGATCAGACTGGCTGTGGAACTGAAGATGACCTTGAACTCCTGATCTCCCCAAGTGCTGGGATTACAGACTTGGGCTGCTATACTTGGCTCTTTTTGGTTGTTGTTGAGACAGATCTTGGAACCCGGGTTTTCCTGAAACTCCTGCCTCAGCATCTCAAGTGCTGGAATCCCAGGTGTGCACCACCATGCCCCAACTGGGGTCCTTGTCAGGTCCCTGCCATCTTTTCAGCTTCTACCGGCTAACAGGAGAGGTTGGGGACCTGCTGCTATGTAAGAAAGAGCCTACTTCTCTCCTCTACCTCCCATGGTCCTGCTGGCTCTGAGTGGTGGCTGTGTGCTCCTGGCCTAGGTTGAAACCCTTCCCCCAAGCTCACTTTTCCTTCCTGGCTTAGAGTTTCTTGTAGTCGTTTTCTTTTTCTCTGTGTAGCCCTTGCTGTAGACCAGGCTGGCCTCGAACTCACAGAGATCCGCCAGGCCTCTCCTTGTAGTAGTATAAGTAACTCAATCTGGCCTTCAATTCACCGTGGATGTGAGGCTGACTTTGAACCCCTTCCACCTTTCAAGGACCAGAATTACAGGTGAGCATCATCATGCCTGGCTTCCTACCATCATCAAACCAAGGTTTAAAACACTAAAGATGTGTATAGAGACGTGTATATATGTATAGGCAATTCCTGCTTGCAGTTTAAAAAAGAGGTATTGAATCTGCTGACTGGTATAGACCTCTGCTCTCCCTGTCAGTCAAATCACAATTTTTACAGACCTAGAATTTTTCTATGCCTATGAAAGTTTGTCTTCTTTCATTAAACTTGGGTTTATACCATAACTATCTTTGTGACTGTCTCCTTTCTACGTTTAAACAAGAGTCTTTTTTTTTTTAAAGTGTTCATTTTTGTCTTACCTGTCTGTCTGAGGGTGTCTGATCCCCTGGAACTGGAGTTACACTTATGAGCCGCTATGTGGGTGCTAGGAATTGAACCCCGGTCCTCTGGGAGAGTGGCCAGTGCTCTTAACCGCTGATCCATCTCTCCAGCCCTGAGCAGCAATGTCTTGAAAAGTCCCTGCAGAAAACCTGGCCTGTAGCTCCTGAGGTCACTAAGGGCCTCTTGCCACAGTCACCGTTGTAAAGTGTTGGGCCCCAGTGGGACACCGAGGTTTCTTTCTGTGGGAATGGCTCTTTAACTTTGAGATGGTTATAGACTGCTGATTGACAGCTAGACTGGAGTAGGAAACACCTAGGGCAATAAGGAGAAACACTCTAGTGTCTTTGTGAGGGCGCCTCCCCTCTCTGTGGGCAGCACCATTCGTCCCATGGGCAAGGGCCCCAGACGTAAGAGAAGGGGGAACAGAATGTCAGTAGAGCGCTGGTACTCCTGTCTTCTTCCAGATTGGTGACAAAAACCACCTCACTTCTGCAGCCAGGTGGACTGCACTCCTCTGGACTATGGTAGAGACTTCTCTCCTTACATTGCTTCTGTTGGGGGGATCTTCTGTCACACCAGTCCGAGAAGTGTGTAATGCTCGTTTCGAGGTGATGCAAATTAGGGCGTGTGGTCGTGCAATCATTGCTTTTTTTTTTCCTTTGGTTAAGTTTTCGAGACGGGTTCTCTGTAGCTTTGGAGCCTGTCTTGGAACTCGCTTTGTAGACCAGGCTGACCTAGAACTCACAGGTTTCCACCTGCCTCTGTCTCCCAAGTGCTGGGATTAAAGTCGTGCACCACCACCACCACCCAGCCAGTCATTTTTAATATAAGTTCTGTGTAAAGTTGTTGGGTTTTGTTTGTAGCCTTTGCTTTGTTTGGAAGTGGATTCTACAACTCTTTCTTTAGGGACCTCATCAGCATAAAAGTAGATTTTTATGATTTAGTGTTCTGCCTTAATTTTTAAGTTGAGAAAATAGGCAAAAGTCAGCTCTAAAAATACAGTCATGTCAGCCTCACACATCCCACTCCACAGCTAGTCAGTACCTCAGGTACTTGGAAGAGACATCGCGAAGGACAGCCTCCCAGGATGCTCCACAGAAGAGTTCCATAGATCCCCCAAGTAACAAACCCCACTGAAAAAAGCACAAACTAGAAGCCAAATGGGGGCACAAAACAGAATATAGTGTGTGTGGGAAGCCACGGGGGCCTCTAGGGTGTGCCACAGCGCTGACGTAATCTTGGCAGGGTTGGGAGGCCTGGGAGTTCAGCCACTGCCCCTTGAATGCAGACTCAGAGAACATGTGGGCTACAGCCCTGAGTGGGAGATCATGCTGGGATGGAGGCTAGGGCTGGGCCCACTGCCATGGTGTTGTTCCCAACCCTCCCCTGGTTTGCAGTCAGCTCACACTAGGAAAGGAGCGCCAGGAAGGCGGTGGGCTCACTTTCTTGGCTCCGCTTCTGGCCTCTTTCTTGGTAGGAAGATTGTTTTGTTGGTTTTAGGAAGTTGATTATGCTTGCCCAGAGTCCATCCTTTCTCCAGGTCAGGATGTCGAGGGAAAGGGCTCCCAGTGCATTCTCGCCCTCCTGCAGGCGTTTGTGGTGCCGTTTTGACCAGCATGGCTGGGATAAACGGTGGCTAGGATACTTCGTTTTCTCAAAAAGCACACTGTCCCCAGAGAGCTGGATATATGGTTTAAACAGAAGAGTCCATAGTTCCCCTGTGAGCTTGTTAACTCTGGGTGGTCTGTACAGGACCATCTTCAGGGGATCTCGGGTGACATGCAAACCTCCAGATCCTCAAGCCCTTTACTCGAAGTGGAAGAGTAGAAGTCATGTCAGATTACAGAGCCTCTAGCCGCTGTCTCCCCCCCCCCCCACCCCGCTGAACTCGGGCAGGCCTCCTGCAGAACTGATGTCAGGACCTTACCAGGCTTCCAGCGCTGGTCTCCCTCTACACCTGTGAGCAAGCCCATCCGCCCCCACACCCAGGCCCAAGACAATCTTTATCAGGTGCTTTCCTGCCTGTCCTTCCTGGGTGTGGAGGCTAGCTCTTGTTGTGTGGAGCTCCCCCAAGCCCCGCTTCTGTCTCCCTTCAGGGCTCATGCTGCCTGTGGCTCGATGCTACAGTCCTCAGAGTCTCTGAACTGGAGGGGGATGACGGCTTCCCCTTCAGGACCCTTGATGGGTACTGTTCTCAGTGAAACTCATCTTTGGGCCCAAAGACTTGCTCCCCTCCTTCAGGGCCTCATTATGGCTGCCTGTGTCCATGGTGTTGAAACTTGTCCTCAGGAAATTCTTCCGAAGACAATTCATCTCAGCTTGTTTTCTATGAACCTGCAACATTTTTATTAAGATTTTCTAAATGACTAATACTTAATTCAGCGTGTTATACAAATAGCTATTACAGTGTGTTGTTGAAGGAATAATGGCAGTTTTCAGGTTCTGTCATTGGGTGTGTTTGGCAGTAAGGGATGAGTTAAGCATCCTAGGTGACTGGGTACTGTCACTCGCCATGTTAGCCATTAGTCGCCGAATGGTATTCAAGAGAAGGTATTCCCTCTTACAAGCTGGGTTACAAGATGCTGCTCGGTGCAGCCAGACTTCCTTGTAGAAAATCACTGGGATTAATTTTAAAAGCTTCTCTACCCACTTGGCTTGGGAATCAATAGTAAAATTCTATCTGTAGGATGAGGTGATGACCCAGCTCTTAAGAGCAGAGGATCCCAGTTTCTAGCACCTATATGGTGGCTCCTAACCATCTGTGACTCCAGTTCCAAGGATCGGATGCCCTCTTCTTCTGGCTCTTGGGCACCAGGCACACACGTGGTGCAGATATACATGCAGGCAAACATTCATACACATAAAATGAAAACACAAATCTTGAACACACACACACATACACGAGTGTCTACTTACCTATTTGAACCAGTGGGCTTTTGGGGATGCCCCTCTGTACGCTGTGAATATGTTTTATTACCATTGGTTAATTAAGAATCTGCTTTGGCCTATGGCAGGGCAGAATATAGCTAGGCAGGAAATCTAAACAGATACAAGAAGAAAGAAGGCAGAGTAGGAAAGATGCCAGCAGCTGCAAAGGAACAAGATGTGAGCTAACAATCCACGAGCCTCGTGGTAAAAAAACGGGTTAATTTAAGTTGTGAGAGCTAGTTAATAATAAGCCTGAACTAATAGGCCAAACAGTTTGTAATTAATATTAAGCCTCAGAGTAGTTACTCAGGAACTGGTGATCGGTAGAGAAACCTGCAGCTACAGGTTCTGACTTCGGAAGGTGTTTGCCTTTGTGTCTGTACTTAACCCACATTCAGGCAGCCTGAGTGCTCGGATATGGGAGTTTGCTGTATCCTTTCTCTATCATTTTCTCTCCAACCTATGGGCTCCTTTAGGGCTGAGCCTTCGTAAATAAGTTTTCTTTGCTGTGATGTCAGTAAGCCACACCCCCAGGCTCCAAACAATTCCATACAGAACCTTGGCATCCCCCGGATATGAAACTGGATTGTGCTGGGAACTTGAGTTAGGGAAGAGGTGTCCTGCAAGAGCCAGATGTATGGTCTTTACAGGGATCTGAGAAAATTCAGGTAGGCCTGTGCCTGCTGAACATGCAAGAACCGTGGACACACTACCCACTCCAAAGGGCTGTGCGGGTCTCAGAGTAGCCGGGCGGTGGTGGCTCACACCTTTAATCCCAGAACTCAGGAGGCAGAGGCAGGCAGATCTCTGTGAGTTCGAGACCAGCCTGGTCTACAAGAGCTAGTTCCAGGACAGGCTCCAAAACCACAGAGAAAGCCTGTCTTGGGGGAAAAACAAAACAAAACAAAACAAAAAAAACAAAGGGCTATGTGGGTCTCAGAGCAGAGAGCAGGCCCCTGGGCCTGGCTCAGGGCTGGTCCACGATGCTGCTGGTGTTGAGCAGGCTTGAGAATCTAAGGCTGCAGCCATGAGCTCACTTATTCAGGAAGGGTATTTTTAATTTTTGTTAACTTTTAAGTCATCAGGAAGAGCAGTCAACTGTGAGACTATACAGTAGTAATTAGCACTTGGGAGAAGCCATTTGGTTCTCTGGGGTACTTTTCAAGTTCTGTGGTAGCTGCTGGTTAGAGCACACTCTACCAGGCCAGGGGCTGGCAAGTCAAGCTTGCTGCCAGGAATAGCTCTGCTATTTTCAGAGGGTTGTGAAAAAAATAAAAAAATAAATTAAAAAAAAAACTCTCAACTCCAGGCTCTCTGACAGAGATGCCGAGGCCCACAAAAACCTGAAACACTTCCCATCTGGCCCTTTGCTCTCAAGGATCCCACTGTTCAATCACTTAAACCAAATTTGTTTAGCCAGACAGCTTTCCTCTCCTCATTATTATGTAGTTCTTCCATCTACCAACACAACTCCCACTAAGAATCTCTCCTGAAGTTTCTGCGCAGTCATCAGACAGGCAAATCTTCCCTTGGAAGGTCGCAGGTCCATTTTGTTTCATATTCTCACCGTTCCTGTCTACACTGAAGAGCCCCTTCAACGATGGCCCCGGGAGGCTACACCCCACGACCTCCAGGCTCTGCCATCTGCACGCATACGGCCACTGCACTCAGTCCCACAGCGGCATGGACTGGTGGTGCCTGCGACTCAGTCTGCCATATGGTAAGGTCACAGAGGAGCCCAGCGAGTCCTTCGGGCACTCAGCTGTGCGGGGAGCCACACTTCAAGCAATGAATCTCTGATGTCATTCTGCACTGAAATGTGGTCCTGGGCTGCTGCTGAACTCCTGACCCACAGACGTTTGCTATAATAAAGGCTTATAATTGAGATGGCTCCCCTGTCACCTTACAACTGCCTGCCTTGCGCACTGCTCCATTCACTCCAAGCCCTCCTTGTCTAGACTCCCCTGACTAGAAAGCCTTTTAGGGATGCTTCATTCCATGTATTTATTCAATCATTCATCTGCATTTTAATTTCTATTTTAGAGAGCTTACTCTTTTCTGAGGACAGTAAACGCCAAGACTGAGGTCCTGGCACTGGCGGGATGTGGCTGGCAGATGGCATTTGCTCTCCCTCTGAGCTGCCTTCACTCAACACAGAGCTGGCTTTGTTCTATGCCACTCAGGGCACCATACGCTACCATCATCAGTTCCTTGAGAACTACAATCTGCTCGCCTGTGGATGTGAGTCTTTTCAGAGTCGTGGTCAGATGAACTACTCTGCACACAAAGAGCCGGGCCTGGTGGTGTCCACTGTGATCCGAGCACTTGGGGAGGTAGAAGAAGGAGAATTTGGAATTCAAGGCCAGCCTGGGCTACATGATGTTCTGTCTCAACAAACAGCATTCATTCTGGCCTCTCTAGGTTTACTTTTCATCCTGTTATGGCCTGTGTCAGGAGCACCTCTTCCCACCCTATCTCCATGCCCTAGTGCCCTAGCTCTTTCCCTATGTTCCTCCTAGCCCATCCCATTCCTTTGTGTCACCTGCAGACCTACGGAAGTACTTTCTACCAAGACCCCAGGGCCACCCACTTGCCTAGGATCCAATGGGGCACAGCAATCAAAGAACAGAATACCCCCAAACAAAGACAAGGCAAAATATCCATACCAAGAAGCACCTTACATGGCATATCTCCACAAGGGCCTAGTGTAAACCACAAACTCGAATAGTCAAGACAATATGCCTCCTCTAGAAGCCAGGAATCCCACCACACCAGGCTCTGAGACAAGAGTTAGCTGAAGTACAAGACAAGAACTTTAAAATGGCTACAATGAGTATTTCAAGAACCTCAAGAGAATATGAATAATGTCTCAAAGAAGACCACAAAAACAAATAATTGAGTCAAATAATGAAAACATTTCAAGATATAAAAATAGAAAATCACTAAAGAAAACCCAAACTGAAATAAAACTGGAAATGAAAAGCTTAGAGTATCAAACAAATACCTCAGGATAGCCTCACCAACAGATAGTAAGACATGGAAGAGAAAAATCTCAGGTGCTGAAGATGAAGGTAGAAGAAATGGATAGCTTGGTCAAAGAAAACCGTTAAACAAACAAACAAACAAACCCCCCAAAACCCAGGCACAAAACAAGGAAATCTGGGACACTATGAAAAAACACTAAACCTGTGAATAATATGGATAGAGGAAGAAGAAAAAAAAAATCCAGGTCAAAGGCACAGAAAATATTTTTAATAAAATCACAAAAGATAATGTCCCCATTAGCCTAGGTGTAGTGGTTCATGCCTTTAATCCCAGCACTTGGGAGGCAGAGGCAGGTGGATCTTTGTGAGTTCCAGACCAGCTTGGTCTACAGAGTGAATTCCAGGATGATCAGGGCTATGCTATGTGGAGATATGCCCTTTCAAAAAACCAAGGGTGGGGGGATGAATGTCCCCAGTCTAAAGGAGATGCCTATCAAGGTACAAGAAGCATACAGAACACCAACTAGGACCAGAAAAGAAACTCTCCATGATACATAATAATAAAAACACTAAATGTACAGAACAAAAAATAATATTAAAAGGTACAAGGGGAAAAGACCAAGTAACATAAATAAAGGCAGGCCCCTTAAAATAATACCTAACCCCCCCCCCCCCCCCCGCCGCCCACACACACACACACTACAGGGCTTCTTTTGTGTTGCCCTGGCTGTCCTGGAACACATTCTGTAGATCAGGCTGGCTACAAACTCACAGAGATCCGCCTGCCTCTTGTCTCTGAGTACTGGGATTAAAGGTGTGCACCACCACTGTCCAGCAATACCTGATTTTTCAATGGAGAGTCTGAAAGCCAGAAGGGCCTAGATGCATGTTCTACAAACTCAGAGATCACAGATGCCAGCCCAGACTACTATACTGAGGAAAACTGTCAATCACAATTGATAGAGAGACGGAAACATTCCATGATGCAGCTTTACAGAAGGTACTAGAAGGAAAAACTTCAGTCTGAAGAGGTTAACTACACCCAAGAAGACAAAAGGAACATAATCACAGAACAGTAAATCGAAAGGGGGAAAAACCTAAAACCATAACAAAACACAAATCAATAAACACTACCCATAACTGTTAATAGCCTCAATTTCACAATAAAAAGACACAGACTAACAGACTGCTGCATCCAAGAAACAAACCCACCTCACCATCAAGGACAGATTTCATCTCAGGGTAAATGGATGGAAAAAAGTAGTGGACCCAAGAAGCAAGCTGGCATTGTCATTTTAAGATGGGACAAAATAGACTTCAAACCAAAACTAATCAGAAGAGATAGGGAAAGGCACTACAGTCTCACCAAAGGAAAAAAAATCCACTAAGGGGATACCATAATTCTAAACATTTATGCACTAAGCACAAGGGCACCCAAGTTCATAAACACCACTATAGCTCAAACTGCATATTGACCCACACATACTGATCAGCGTGTCACTTCAATACTGTGGCCAACAGTCAGGTCATCAAGACAAAAACTAAGCAAAGAAATGATGGTGTTCACATCCTAAATCAATGGACCTAACAGACATCTACAGACCATTCCACCCACACAGTAAAGAATCTACTTTCTTATCAGCAGCTCATGGAACTTTCTCCAAAACTGATCACATAATAGGACACAAAGCAAATCTCAAAAATAAAAGGAAATTTAAATAACATCCTATATCTATGTTAAGATTAAAGCTGGGTATCAACAGCAACAGCAAGAGCAGAAAGTATACAAACTCACGAAAATGAGCCTAGTCTAACTAATTAATTCTGAGCAACAACCCTTTCTCAAAAGACATGGCAACATTCTTGGGGATGATGGCTGAGACTTCCTCATGCACACGCACTCTTCCTCCCGCCTTTCTCCAGGGCAGATGGGTGAGAAGCCATGTCTGAGCAACTGGATGCTTACAGTTAAGGGAGGCAGCAGGACCAAGGTTGCTGCACTGCAGGGTCAAGCTGCTCAGGCAATCTTAAGACTCATGATCCTCCTGTCTCCACTTCCCAAATGTTCTACCATACCTGACAACTACCTCTTACATGCTTCCTAACAGAAGCCACTGACGGGAGAACTGTTTTTATTTTTCTACTTGGTCCTTGGAAACTTATTTTTAAAGTGTTTTTAAACTTCTGTTGTAAGTTTTACAACCTGCATGACTTCTAACAGCTAGCTAGTTCCTGGAAGACATCACCATTTTACAATAGGAACTTAACACAGAAATGACAAAAACCATTTTATTTTTCCCTACGTAAGTTTTAAAATAAAATGCCTTAAAAATAAAAAAGAAAGGAAAGGAAGAAGACAAGGTCTCACTGTGTAGATCAGGCTTGCCCTTAAATCACAGAGATTTCCTGCCTCTACCTCTGGAATGCTGGGATTAAAGGTGTGTGGTAACACACCTTGCTAAGGTAAATTTTTTTTTTGGGGGGTTTTTTGAGACTGGGTTTCTCTGTAGCTTTTGAGGCTGTCTTGGCACTAGCTCTTGTAGATAAGGCTGGCCTCGAATTCACAGAGATTCGCCTGCCTCTGCCTCCCAAGTGCTGGGATTAAAGGCATGTGCCACTACCGCCTGGCAAAATAAAATACTCTTATGAAACACATTTAGCAGTATCATTTACCTTGGAATGTCAGCAATATTTTGCTTACACATATGGGAAGCCAGGTCAGAGACCAGTCAGTACACAGACCAGTACACTTTCTTCATGGTCTTTCAATGTGTAAATTTTTTGTTTTATTTTAACAAACAGCAATGTAATTCAAAACTTTTATGTTTCCTATATTTACCTAAACTTCAGTCCTCTGTTAGCAGTTAGAAAAATAAAAACCTTACAAACTTTGTAGTGTTGAGTTCATGGTACTACACACAGTACCACACATCTCTTCAACACGGATTGTTTTTAGAACGACTGCAAAAACAACTTTCTGGTTTAATTTGAAAGGACTGAGACTTGAAATCTAGTAATTAAGTCAATGTACAAATCAATTATTTAATTTTTACTTGTCTTGGGAGAACTAATTCCCATTGCCAATAACAAATGCCTTTCAAATATTAATGGATATGTTACAATATTTACAAACATTCTTACATACTCTGACCTCATGGTCTGTGGGACCAATGGAACTGGTGCTCATACCTAGAGGGGTCAAGAGGGACAACATCCAGATGTGCTCAGGAGATGCACTGGACGCTGGGGTCGGCCAGAAACAACTGCTGAACTAAAGCAGCAGCGCAGCAGGAAAGCAGGGCGTATGGCCGCACATGTGGCTCCCGGAGGGCAGGAGGCCGATTACTGGCAGCTAGGACTGACAAGCAAGTTGCGCACAAGCTGAGCCAGCTCTGGAGTGCTTAGCCTATGGGATCCTAGCTGAACGAGTGCTGGGGGAGGGGTGTCTGTCTTGTAGACAAGGTAGAGCTAAACACACATTTATTTTGGTGTTCCTCAAACAATGGTAATTTTATTCTACCAGCTCAACCTTGTCATGTGCCATTTTTCCACTTCTTCGCAGGTTGTTTCACTGAGCATGGGATACACTTGAACTCTTTTCACATACTTGGTAAATCCCATTAATGTGCTGAAAGATTTACATCCTGATGCTCTAGGAAAAGTGCTCACGATGCCCAAATTACTATGCACAGCACCATAAGCCTGAAGGAATGAAGTCATAGCCATGAGATTTACTAGGGCTTTGATTTGGGAATGTGAATGGGACTCAGTGTCTCATGTGGGAAGTCACACAGTCATTAGTCACTGCTTTACAGAAGCAGGTCACCCTACATGTATGCTTATACACCTACACAGGTACCTTCTTCCTTGCTCCCTTCCAGGAGGTCATCCCCCCCCTTTTTTTTTAAAAGAATTTATGCCTGGGGCCAGAGCGTGTAAAGTTCAAGTGGTCTCAGGGAAAACTATATAACTGGGATTCACACAATGCAATTTTTATAGCTCTTAAACAACAGTCTTAAAACAGCTGGAATGCAGTTGGTAAGGGTCTTCTGGTGGCCCACTTCTACATGCAGTACAGAGGAACTACTAACATGCATGACTTTAGACAACTGGTAAAGTTTATTTCGTCAGTTTTAAGTAATTTAAAGCCATTTACTAAACTATAAATTTCAATGCATTAGAAATGACTACGGGAGCATTTCTGAGGTGTCGCTGTCAATTTAATGTAGAAATGTTATTTTACCTTGATGTTGGTATGAAATGCAATTTGTCATGCCCTTTATTAAATGGAGCTGCCATCGGTGGTGACTATGAGAGCGTTTTTAATATCTTTCAGGAATTACTGTGCATGTGCCTCAACTGATTTTCCAAATGTTAGTGCCAATCTGATTGCCTGGCTATTTCTAAGCATATGGGAATGAGGACAGACAATGGTGTGAGTCACAGGAACCCACACTACCTGCCAACGGCCCTTGCTCAGACGCTCAGGAGCATTCACAAGACAACTAGTGCAAAAGCATCCAAAAATTATGCATGGCAGCAGGTTCATTTTCTTGAAGTTTTAAAGAGTCAGGATTTTTCTTTTAAAATTCATTTATAAAAATAATCTTCAGTTTGAGTCTCAGGTACCAAACTGTGGTTAATTGAGTCATGATGGCCACGCTATAAAGTTATGGAAAATGCTGCTGAAACCGTCTGAGCTGCGGCTCCTTTCTGTGGCACCCTCTGCAGCCACACCTGTCACAGTCCACCAACACACTAAGCTGCTTGACAAAATTTTAGTCTTCTTTTTTCCTCAAACGTCCACAAAATTTTAATTCTTAAATGTGTATTATAAAACTATTCAGAACCTAATACATTCACAACAGGGAATGGAGGCCTGTTAGCAGCTCGGGAGACACTGAGGCATGATAGCTGGGCAGACCCAGCAACTCACAGAAGTGGCCACCTGTACGGCTCACTTGGATGTTCTGCGCTGGATGCAGCCAGAGCCCCAATGGAGGAGAGTATCAGCAAGGCCTTCTAGGTTTGTGCTGTGAGAGAACAGCCACCTTGGCCCACCCCAGGGAGCCGGAGTGTGGCAGGGCTTTGGACCATTATGTACATGGATAGGAACACTGTCAAGTGGAATGCCAATATGACTTACTGCTTAGAACTGTGCTAACATCAACACTCTGTCAGACCGACTTCACACACAAGAAGCTTTTTGCCTTAGTCAGGAAATTATCTGAAGAACATCGAGGAACTGAACTAAGGAAGTGTCTGGCTTCCCTATTCACACACACAATCAAGTTTTAGGCTTTCTGAGTGCAAATGAACAACTGGCTGACCTGCCTCGTACCATCAACCGATATGAACACAGCCTTGCGTCTGTGCCACAAGGTGCAGCACAAGCCTGACCTGTTGCGGATGGAGCCTGCTAAGGAAAACCCCTGGGAAGAGTCCTGCAGCATGGCTGCACCGAGGCTGCCCTGGACACAAACGCAAAGGGAAGGCACAGGGCTCAGATCTCATTGATAGTCCTTTCGGAGGGGCAGTACTCCGAGGGGCCCGCTGAGGACATGTAGAAAGACTGTGTCTTCCTTTTCAACCGGGCTCTTTTGTTGGCCAACACCAGGCTGCGCCGGCTTGAGCTGATGATTTCGGAGATGAATTTTTTGCAGTCTACACACACCTCCATTGTACTCCAATCCTCCATCAATTCTTTGGGAAACTGGAGTTCTTCATCTGATTTGTCCACCGACCTCGATTTTGAGGAAAACCTGTGGGAGAAAACTAAAAATATTTACCATTCTTTCTTTCTTTTTTTTTTTTTTTTTGGTTTTTCGAGACAGGGTTTCTCTGTAGCTTTGGTGCCTGTCCGGGAACTAGCTCTTGTAGACCAGGCTGGCCTCGAACTCCCAGAGATCCGCCTGCCCCTGCCTCCCAGTGCTGGGATTAAAGGCATGCGCCACCACCGCCCAGCTTCATATTTACCATTCTTAATAGTTCAACTGCAATATTAAGAATAGGTAAGAGAGCCAGGCAGTGGTGGCACACACCTTTAATCTCAGCCTCAGGAGGGCAGAGGCAGGCATCTCTGAGTTCAAGGTCAGCCTGGTCTGCAGAGTGAGTTCCTGAACAGCCAGGGCTATATAGTGAGTCCCTGTCTCAAGAAAAAGAAAGAAGGAAAAGAAGGAAGGAGGAAGAAAAGGAGGGAAGAGGAGGAGGAAAAAGAAGGAAGACAAAGAAAGAAGAAATAATGATAATAACAGCAATGGCAATAATAATACTGTGGGGTGGGTGGAGCTGGAGTGATGGCTCAGGGGTTAAGAGCACTGGTTGTTCTACTGGAAGACCTCAACCTAATTCCTAGAACCCATATGAAACTCTAGATGGATGGGATCTGAAGCCCTCTTCTGGGCTCCACAGGTACCAGGCTCACAAGTGGCTGACAGACTTACACGCAAGAAAAACACCCATATGCATAAAATAATAAAGTACTTAAAAAACAATAGAAGCAATACTGGAGCTGGAAGACAGGTGGCTCAGCAAGTAAAACCTCGTGCCCTGCAAAGATGAAGATAGGAATGTTGATACCCAGCACCCATGTAAAAGCCACATGGGCATGGGGGTTTGCCTGTAACCCTAGTACTCAGGAGGCAGAGTAAAAAGACCCTGCAGCAAGTGGTCAGAGGGAGTTCCAAGTTCAGAACCAGTCTCAACATATGAGATGGAAAGGGAAGTCAGCTTTTGGCCTTTAAATGTACACTGTGTACCCACAAACACGCAAACACATACATAAATGCTCAAAACCAAAACAAAGCCAACAGCAAAATCCAATACTCTGACTTAGCTGCTCAATAGTTGAATACTTGCCCAGCATGTGAAGGCCCTGGTTCAACCCCAGTAACACAACAAACAAATAAGAAACAAAGAGAATGAGATCACTGAAAATTCTCTTCTCTTGTAGAATTTTAGGAAAATAGGGTGTCCAGATATTTTCTTGATTACTGCACATCATGGACTATGTTTTTTTCTTTTTTCTTTTTCTTGAACTTCCAAGGCAAAGTTTCTCTATTTAACAGTCCTGGCTGTCCTGGAACCTGCTCTGTAGACCAGGCTGGCCTTGAACTCACAGAGATCCACCTGCCTCTGCTTCCCAAGTGCTGGGGTTTAAAGGAGTGTGCCACCACTGCCTAGCATGGATTACCGTTTTAAACATCTAAATGAAATACAAATATGTGTTGCTAACATTCTACTGAACTATTCTATTGATTCATAGTCTTTTTCCAAGGTCCAGTGTTCTACATCACTACCAATCAACTTTAGTGGATGGCAGATAGTAATAGGTCAGACTACCGAAGCAGAAGTAATTTATGAGTCTGATCCTGAAAAAACACCTCACCACTCTTCTTTTGTTATCCTCTTTTGTTCCTATGCTCACGCATCCCCAACAATTCTGTTTGAGTGCTTGGCTAGGTGGGGCCAGGGAGCTCAATTATAACCATAATGCTTCCAAGACTGTTTGCAGTAATTGCAGATTATCTAATTCAGCTACTATGTCAACTAACTACTTTCCAAAGGGGAAAGCGAAAGGAAGACACGGTGGGTACAAATGCCCTGGTCAACTGATGGCTGTCCTGGGCTTGTCCTTGGCCCTTCAGTACTTCCCATGGTCAACCATCCAAGTCCAGGAGAGCAGGGCTCAGGGCTTCATGGGCCCAGGTTAAGTATTATGCACACGGCTTTCTAACCTCACAGTCCAGAGCCAAGGATCTCTTGACCCTGCCAGCATGTGGCCTGGGGGGACCTTCCCTTTCTGTTAAGGACAATAGTGGCCTACCCTGTACTGAATGGTTTGAGGCTCAATTCTTGGCATAAAGCTTTCTCTGCCTTTACAATAATAAACAAGTCACAGCTATAGCAGATGTTATAAACACAAGTGTCAATGAATTTTATTTTAAACTAGGTAAGGAGGAAAGGAAGACAAGACCGAAAAACAAGGACAATGTGTTTTGTAGTTGTTTTTGTAGATAGCATCTCACTATGCAGCTGCGGATGAAATGGAATTTATTTTTTTTGATTTATTTTTATTTTATGTGTATGAGTATTTTGCCTACATGTACGCGTGTAGTGCCTGTACAGTCTAGAACAGAGCACCAGAACCCCAAGACCTGGAATTGCAGTCGTAAGGCCTTATGTGGGTGCTGGGCACTGAACTCACGTTCTCTGCAAGAGTGGTAAGTGCTCTTGGTTACTGACCCACCTCTCCAACCCCAATGACTTTCTAATCTGGATCACAGGCATGGCCCACATAGCCTAAAAGTCAATTTTAAAGATGATCTTTTAAAGGCATAAAAGTTATTTTGAAATATAATTAAACAAAACTGTGCTAAAATATCTCCCCCATCCCAAGACAGGGTTTATGTGTGTAACAGTTCTGGCTGTTCTGGAACTCACTCTATAGACCAGGCTGACCTCATACTCACAGAGATCCGCCTGCCTCTGTCTCCCAAGTACTGGGTTAAATGTGTGCACTACCACTGCCTGGCGTTACAATATCTTTTAAGTAACTAGGTATTATCAACCGAAAAGTACCCTTGGAGGAACTTTGGAGATTTGTGCAAGACTGAAATTGTATTAAAACCAAAGAACCAAGCTGGGTAGTGGTGGCACACACCTTTAATCCCAGCACTCGGGAGGCAGAGGCAGGCGGATCTCTATGAGTTTGAAACCAGCCTGGTCTACAAATTCAAGGATAGGCTCTAAAATCTACAGAGAAACCCTGTTTTGAAAAACCAAAACCCAAAACACAACCCCTCCCCCAAAACCAAAGAACCAGCAACATGCCCTGAGCCAAACCCTAGTCCTGTCATAATCACCCCAACCCTATGTGCTATTTATTCAGAGGACGCTCTTGAAGCTCCTGACCCCTGCTCACCTGGCAATACTCCGAAGTGGCCTATGGTGACCAGTGGAGGGTTTTTCTGACCTCGTACAACTTTCCCCCCTTTGCAAGGCAGAAGGTCCCAACGAGAAGATAGGTAGAGTGGAATATGGCTTGGAGGGCAGCCGCATCTGTTATCCCAAACAAAAGTGAGAATGAGCTCCAGGATGGGCACGGGGAGCAAACAGATGCACTGGAAATTCCAGGAGTTAAGCTTACCTTTTTGCAACACTGTGAGCACACGGGCCTGTGTACAAAACAAGAAGTGTTACTTGGTGGACACAATGGGTGTAGGCAAAGCCAGAGCTTTTCCCCAGGTTCGACAATAGTTCAACCCACTCTTGAAGAAACTGCAGTGCCAAGTGATAAGGCAGGTACAGAATAAAGCCACAGAATGGGTTCTATCTAATGCCACTCTCAAGTGGGATAAACGATGGAACAAAAGAATAACTGGCATTTCTGTGTGTCTGTTGGAACTCTACAGTGATAAAAGCCTTACCTCTTACAGAACTGACAGGTGTAAGACCACGTGAAGAAGGAAAACCTCCGGGTTCGGCAACAGAAGCAGAGCTAAAAAATACAAAGTTAAAAGGAGAAGAGAATGGGGTCAACCCTTCCTGGCTCCCGTGGTGGATCTGCTTCCCACTCATCTGGGGGAGATCTCAGGTATGTTTGCAGACAAGAGGACAAGAACCCAGAAACCTAGCTTTTATGCTTGGCTGTGACACATAAGCCGGTTTTATGTTTAATGACAGTTCTTTGAAAATAACAAAAACTCAGTGCTCAAGCATCTCATGGTTATGGGATCAATTCTGAGGGAAGGCACTCCTCTCTCAGACATGCTTTCTTTACTGATCCTTTAAAAGTGCAACCCAAGTACACATGGCTTTAGGAAGCCATATATTATCTCTTAGGGTGGTTTTTAAACCTTCTATTACTTTTGCCAAGGGAGAAACAAAAAACTCCTCTTTGAATGAGAAAGAACAGGGAATAGCCTAGAATATAAATACCTGACCTCCTAAGACCCCTGAAGCTGTACCACCTGCCTAGCACTCAGGCCTCATAAGAGACCATACCTTGTACAGTTCAATCAACTTTAAACCGGTCTACCTTTCCTTTTTTCAGGGCAGTGTAGACATCCTTATACTGTTGGTACTTTTCCAGCTCCGCTTTCACCAGGACCTGACGGATGTGCATCACTTCCTCCACGGTGAGAGCGAGGCACTCCACTGGGTAGCAGAATTCCTCCTGAAATTCAAAGGCCTTGTGAGTGAGGAGCACCCGCCCTGCTCTAGAACTACAGTGCTCCCCTGAGATCAGACACCAGGTTAGTAGCTTCAGAGGACAGGAGTCCCATGATCACTGGGACAGAGCTGGCTCCCTCTGGGGACCACATCACTCCTAAGTGCACCATAGAAAACAGGACCATGACCGAGTGAAATGTTGCAGCCTAATGCAATTTCCAATAAACCAAAGTTCCTCACATTTGGTCAGGTATCTCTGGTTAATCGAATCAAGCCTTGTGTCACAGATGATTCTGCAAATGTGTTCTGAACTACATGCTCCTGGAAATGTACAAGTTTGGTCCTGTTTTCCAAACTGGCTTGTGGTACCCAGAACAGCCAAGTGAAGGTGGTTAGTACTTTATACAGATAAGCATTGCTGAGTGATCAGTTACATCAGCACACTCTCAAAACTCCCTAAAGCTTTGAGTGGAACCGCAGCAGGAAGTGGGAGCATGGGCAGCTTATTGCCGAGGCCCATCGCTCCAGCCACCCCAGGTCTTTTCACCGGCTGCTGAATGCACAGTCAGCACAGATGGAGACGGAGCCTTTCATGATAAATATTTATGTTGGCTTCTTATGTTAATGGCCTCCTTACAAACAGCTGTGAAAAATGTTGATGTAACTGATCCACTGAATAAGAGCCTCGAACCATCCGTCCTCCATCCGGTGCTGTTGATTGGTGGATCTAAGAGAAAGACAGAACAGCCCTGTGCACTCAGGCCCTGCCAGGCTTCAAGGGGCCGTTGTGTGCACTGACACTGAAACTCAATGTTCTTAGCACACACATTACAATTCACTCCCACACACCGCAGCACTGCTCCCAGGCATTCTGGAACCAAATAAGCCAAATGAGAAAGCACATGACCATGAGGGCATCAGTTTATGGAGTGTTAACATTCAGTTCTGTCTTTCAATCAGAAAGAAACAAAAATAAATCTAGGTTGCAAATTTGACAAACATTAGCATTTACTAAAAAAAAAAAAAAACAAGTCTGTCTCACTTTGCTTCAATTCAACACAGGATCTGCTCAAGCTAACTTAAGGGGCTGGGCTGTTTTAGATGCTTTGGAAAGAACCTGCACTTGAGTTGTTAAGATGAGGAGCTTCTCAGCAGTTGGGGGTCAGGGTTTGCTCAAGAAGACTGTGTCATTTGCTCTAAGATGCCCACAATGGGTGCTCAAAAAGAGCCGCCATCACACACAATTTCCCCTTTAGTGGAAACACTTTCAGAGATTACAGGATTAAGCAGCGTGTTCAATATGCCCTGATTTTGTTTTACCCGGAGAACAGAGCAGGGTCACATGAGCTACCTTTGTGAAGGGTAGGCCACGTAAGTGGACTATTAAATTAGTGGTGCTGGCTGAGCATGGTTTTGTGATGATTTTTCTTTTTCAATTTTTTGTCAGAGAAGTTTTTCTACCAGTATTTAATAAAAGGTAGCTGTTAGTTAACTATGACAAACCTGCTAAGCTGCAGCAAAATACTCTGCTAATCTAACTAACGAAGCAAGCATTCGGATCTCTGTGTCCTGCAGCTCCCTGGCTGGGAAATGTTGTTACTTGAGGACAGACTGCCACACAAAAAAAACCTCCCAGCTGTGTTTCCCTCCCTGCAGTCTAAGTCACAAAACAGCCTACTTTGTCAAGATACCTTCAACTTTCTGTTTTGAACCACTTGCAAATCCAGTGCTTCACAGTAAGAAATCATGGAGCTTGCTTATTTTTATTTTTTTTTTAAATTTCATGCAGATTACCCTTAGTAAAAATAATTTCCATCATGTCAAATGCTAATGTTTTAACTCTGGAGCTTGCCCAAGGACAACAAGACTTTAATGCAACATTGTGACTACAATAGTTTTAACTGTTTTTCCATTTGACAATATTAATTCAAAATCTCTAAAGCCAAATCAAACTGTAACAGATCTTATGCTCCCAGCTGAGGAGTATCCCAGGTGCTGAGACAAGAGAGTGCCTTCCCCACATGACCCTGTATACTGTCCCCTGCTGTGGGGTCAGTAGATGGGGTTAGGCCAGCCTGACTCCACCACCCCTGTTGTTCTATGTCCCAAAGTAACTCAGAATGGGTGGGTGGGTGGGTGGGGGAGAGCAGCAAAGACTCTGACAATGGGGCCAGGCATGCCCCTTATTTACATGTTTACAAGCTGAATGTTACTGAATATTCTGATCATAGTTTAACCAGACAAAAGAGGTCAGAATGAGGCGGCACGGAAATTAGAGAGCAGAATGTGAAACTCTGATTATTAGTTACCAGCCACAGAGAAATGAGAGGACTGACCTGTCTGTTTTTCTGTCTACCTATTTTAATGTGGAGCACGGGGCACATGTGCACACAGTGAGGTTGTGGACATAAGAGGACCACTTGGGGCTCTCTCCCTCCATAATGTGGGCCCTGAGGATTGAACTCAGGCTATCAGGCTTGGTAGGCAACAAGTACCTTAACCTGCTGAGCCATCTTGCAGGCTGAGAAGAGAGATCTTTTATATCTTTTATATAATTGCTTCAGTTAGAAAGAAGCTTAGGCCATACCAGCAGCAGATATTTATAAACTATCCAACCTAAATAAAAACGTCTTACATTTAATCACTCATCTCTTTAAATTCAATTTTAAAACTGAAAGTGAATTTGTTTTTTGCTTCAGTCTATGAACCTCATGTAGGTATTTCTGTTTGAGGACGTTCATAATACAATGTCAACACGTGGCAGTAAGAGAATTAAAGAGCCACCTATTTTGTCTAAGGGGATAGTCTAAAGTTAGGTGGGGAGTAGTGAATACAGATGGACACAGAGATTCTGTGACAAACGACAGAGTTAGGAACATGCTCACTGTGCCCTATGTCCTTTAAATTGAGATGAGTAACAGAGAACCCAGCTGCTGGGTCCTCTGTCTGTCAAGGGCTTGTTTCATATAGATCCTTGAAGAGCCAGGCCCTTGCTGCTCTCTACCACTGGGGAAGGGGTGGGAGGGTTTAATGTGGCCTTTCAAAAACATTCAAATGACAGTAACATATATTATTCTGTGAGAGAAAAAAAATCCCCCAAAATGTGATAAAATAAGAAATAGTTTTTTAAAAAAAAATACTTTGAATAACTATTAGTAAAAAGAAAACTCACTTCTCTTTCTGGAGAAGTAGCAGTCTGGGGGGTGGGGGTATTTGATCACAGAGCTGGTGATGGGAGTGTGGGAGAAACACCGGGATGCACCTGCATCTCTACAGGCGTGGCAGCGTGTCCATCGTGACCGCCACAGCTGTTTGGTCAGCAGGGCACTTGTTTGCCAGCTGGGTGGGTGAATAAGCCCTTCCCAAGGCTCCAAGGTGGGAGGTCACTGAGGCCCTCCCTCACAGGGGTGCCTCCCTGCACAGGAGTCAGGAGGAAGCAATGCCCTGCTGACAGTGAGTCACTCCCAGAGACAAACACCCACAGGCTTTCTAGCTGATGCTGCATTTTGAGTTTGTTGTCCTTTCAGCTATTTTCTTCTCCAATGAGATCACAGCATGATCTATAAGTCCTACACAAGATTGGAATCAGCAACCAAAAGCGAAGTGCCCATCTGAGCTGTTAATTCTTGCAGAGTGCAGTAGCTGAGGTGTCACTGTCAGAGATACAGAGAGAAAAGGGTTCCCAGAACCAGCGGAAAGAGGCCAACCTTTGAGGGTTTCCACCTGCTGGTAAAAGCTCTCTCAAACAGATAATACATAGCCCCTGCTACCCCAAACATGGCTGCTTCAAAAGGATGAGAGCTCAGCAGAGAAGCTGTTTGTATGGTAGAGAAAAGCGGTCGGAAAGGCGTCCTTGGCCATACACTGGTTATCCTAGGGACCTGAGCACGGAAGGGAAAAAGAAAACAGCAGGGGAAGAAAAGGAGAAAATGCTCAACAAGTGACCTACAAATGACAATTACAGACTGTGAAAGAAAAACAAAGCAAAACAAAAAGCAACATGTGGATGGCAATGGTCCATGCTGACAGCCCATTCATTTTTGTAAGTCAAGAATCAACCAGTAAGTCACACTCCAAGAGTCACTCAGCAGAGACACTTAGAGCTGCTCCATTTGGTGGTCTGTGAGGACTCTGATTCTTCCAAATGAGGCTGGTTGAGATGCAGCTCCTGTGCCCACAACCCATTTGCCCCTGGCCCTGGAAGGTCCTTAACAACAACTGCTTTTCACTTGAATGAGCAATCAACATCAGAAATCTGACCAAATAATGAAATAATACTTAAACATAACAAAATAAAATTTACTTACAGCAAAAACATTCCTGCTATTTTCAGTCGAAGAGATAAACACAAAACGCTTTCTCCTTTTCTACAGTGCAGGTAAAGTTCTCCATGACTATGCTTTAAGAACATCATGTCCTGAACTAGAGGACTTCACTCACTGTCAGTGATTTCTACAAACTCGCCAAACTACCAGTGAGAAAAGTCACTATGTGGAGGAGGCCTCCTTTCTCTCAGCTGGTGCCCATGAACTCGAAGGAGCTGTTTCCAGCATGACCTCCTTCCCTACCCTTTAACCACCATTATCTGTGGGCCAGGCCCCTTCCCCACTGCCTGTTCCCAAGACCCCCACCCCTTCCTCAGTGAGTGCAAATATTTTTCTTTCCTCCTCCTCCACAGGAGCCTACAGTCTGACCAAGCACACACCACAGTTCTCCTTCTCCAGAAAATGGTCTTTGTGTGCCTGGCATGTAGCTGCATGTTTGGCGTCATTTATGTTATTAGAGAAAACTACTTTGTAGTAATCTAAAGCTCCTTGTAATGACATTTTATTTGTATTTTAATAAATAAAGCTTGCCTGAAGATCAGAGAGTAAACAGCCTGACCAGTCAGGCTTACAGACTATGGTGAGACACACTTTTAATTCCAGTAGCCACATTTGTTGCCATAGAAACTGAGTGGTGCATGCCTTTAGTCCCAGTCCTAGAGAGGATTTGAAAATGGGAGGAAATAGTTCTCAAACACAGTGTCATTCTAAGATTCCTGGAGGCAGGATCGCCATTTTTAGACTGAGGTTGAGGTAAGAGTCAATGGCTGGCTGTTTTGCTTTTCTGACCTTCAGATTGAACCTCAATATCTGACTCTGAGTTTTTATTAATCGTGCTTCATTTCCAGGCAAGTTTTATTTATTAAAATACAAGTGAAATGCCACTACAGCTTTCTTATGCTCATAACTTTTTTTTTTTTTTGAGACAGGGTCTCATGGAACCCAGGAGGCTGATCTTAAGGGTGACTTCTGATCTTCTTTGCCTCAGCTTCCAAAGCAGTGCATACATTACATGTGTGCACCACCACATCCAGTTGTGTATTTTGGTAAAGTAAAAATCTGTCCACACTGGCTAACAGGTTTTGGATTTTAAATCCGAGCTTATTTACCTGAGTTGCTTTACTGCTGGTAGGACATTAACAAGTCTCCATTTCACCAAAGAATTTCTATCTTTAAAACAGGTTCTTATTCTGTAGCCCAGTTGGTTTGGAACTCACTATGTATCTCAGACTGGCTCTGAACTTGTGGTGACCCTCTACATGGTAGCGTTACCAAGCATACCAGTATGTCAAATGAGAGCAGTGGCTCAAATGAGAGAGCTAGAAAAATCTCATAAAAAGTGGCCATCATCCCATAAATTTTTTAATTGTATTATTTTGCAATAGATGTGACATCAAATGCCAGATTCTAAATTCTGCTCACACTTCCCGTCTATACTAACCACTGTGTCCTCTCCTTGAAGGAAGGACATCTGTCTGCTGTCTCATTTGAAACATGTATGCCCCATCACAGGTAAAGGTGGAGATATAAGCATGTTCATGTGACTTTTATTCCTGAGTATCTGAAAGACAACATTAGCTATTAGACCAGTGTTTCTCAACCTTCCTAATGCTGTGATCCTTTCAGTTCCTTGTGTTGTGGTGACCTGCAACCATAAAATTATTTTGTTGCTACTTCATTACTTCCCTGTTGTTATGAACTGTAATGTAAGCATCTGATATGCAACCCTGAAGGAGTTGTGAGTGCAGGCTGAGAACCGCTGTATTTGACTGTGGCTGGAATGTTGGTGGACCTCTTGCATCATGTTGTGTTTTGGAAGCTCATGAGGGAAACCGAAAGGATCTCTGCAGACTTTTCCGTGTGCGCTACCCCGTGTAAGGAGCAACAGCCACTGATGAACAGCTCAGACAGCGGCTCTGCCTGCATTACAGACACTGACAAGCCAGGCACAGTTCTTCCTGTTCCACTCAGATAAAATGAGCTACTCAGTCAGATTATGCTGAGAACGTTTTGACAGTTTTACCCTCTAAGAGAAAGAAAGCATTTCTGTAATAATAACTCATTGACAAAGCTTTTCAAAATGAGTACTCAACATCAACCAAAGGCTGGTCTGCAGTCAGAGCCCATTTTCTTTAGATATTAAGCACAAAGATGGTAAAGCTCAGGCTAATCTGTGCGGGCTTCTTTCCTTTTCGTTTTGAAAACAAGCTGACTGTTCCTCCCTAGACATCTCTGTTCATCTTTTGGTACTTACAAGAGAGCGCGAGCTCTGCCTGGATGGTGGCAGAAACTGCCTCACGTTGGTAGGTGTTTCCTTTTCAATGGAATGGCGCCTCTGGGGTGGTTGCCGTCTCTCTGGCTGGGGTGTTGACGAGATAGGCAAGAATTTTGGAGGCTCTAAAGAGTTAACCAAATAAATAAACTTTCTTAAAAAATACAATCTAAGATTCTGAATTTTCCAACAGATAACCTTTTGCACTGTATGATGACACTGTATTCAAAGACTAAGGACTTATTTCAGGGGAGAGCTGTTTTAAGATGGCAGCTTTGGGGATGGAGAAAGAATTGTTCCAAAAATTGCTTACTAGATGAACCTGCTACAGAAACAGCAAGGAAAATGGGGGAAAGTTCTATGGTTTTAATATCTATTCAAGTTCATATTAAAACACATTATGACTATCCTTAAGGTTTGTATGTGCAAATGCCCTCATTTTACTTTCCATAAACCTTACAACTGACCTCTCCATTCCTATTTTATTTTTTTAATATTTATTTATTTATTTATTTATTTATTTATTTATTTATTATGTATACAATGTTCTGTCTGTGTGTATGCCCGCAGGCCAGAAGAGGGCACCAGACATCATTACAGATGGTTGTGAGCCACCATNCTTCTGCCTGTCAAATAGTTAGGTCTAAGGCCTGTGCCCTCATGCCTAACTTCTCCATCATTTTTAAAAAATATTTATTTATTATTTATTATGTATACAAATTATTATTTATTATGTATACAATATTCTGCCTGTGTGTATGTCTGCAGGCCAGAAGAGGGCGCCAGACCTCATTACAGATGGTTGTGAGCCACCATGTGGTTGCTGGGAATTGAACTCAGGACCTTTGGAAGAGCAGGCAATGCTCTTAACCGCTGAGCCATCTCTCCAGCCCTCCATTCCTATTTTAAAAACACAAAAACAGCTGGCTGCAGTGGTACATGTCTTTAATCCCAGAACTTGGGAAGCAAAGGTAGGCAGACCTCTGAGTTTGAGGCCAGCCTGGTCTACAGAGTGAGTTCCAGAACAGCCAGGGCTACATAGAGAAACCCTGTCTTGAAAAACCAACCAACCAACCGAAAAAATCCCCACAGAAATACATATATTCTGTATGGCCCAAAAAATTCAAGTGAACCCTATTTTTACACTCTTGGACCTGCCAAGCAAGCGTTCAGCTTCTGAACTGTATTCCCAATACTAACTAGCAATTTTCAGGATAATCTTTAGGATGAACGGTTCTGGATGCATTATGTAAAGGAATAAGTTTTATTTAGCACTTCCTCCTACTCTACCCATAAAGCAGGGCTGCTCATACTGTAGGGAGGAAGGTAAGAGTCATCATAGTTAAGTGGGATCCATGTCTTTGAATTATCCCATGAAGGCAACCTACTAATTTCCAGTAAATGAAATGATAATGAAATTGCTTACACAGTTTGATGGGCATGCTATAATACTAATTTATTCACTTATTTATTTTGAGACAGATCTCATGTAGTCCAGGCTGATCTCAAATCTACTATATGGCTGAGGATGACCCCAATCTACTGATCTGATCCTATTACCTCTATCTCCTGAGTGTTGGGATTCCAAGCTTGCACTACCATACCTGGTTTTATTCACCACCAGAGTTCAAATCTAGGGCTTTGTGTATGCTAGGCAGTCGTCACTCTACAACTGAGTTAAAACTCCAGCTCAAGGGCCTCTGTTAGGTTTAGTGGGCCTAGCTAACAACCAAGACAACTCTTATTGACTTAATTTTGTGTGTGTGGTGCCTATGGAGGCCAGCAGAGGGAGTTACAAATGACTGTAAGCTGTTATGTGGGTGCTGGGAACCCAACTAAGGGCCACTGTGAGAGCAGCAAGTGTTCTTAACTACTGAGCTATCTCTCTACCCCTTAAGAACATCTTAATATTCAATGAATTAATTTCTAATCCTTCTTAATGATTTCACATTATTAAAAGCCTTTAGAAATCTCTTAATTTTAGACACTGTATTCAGAATCCACTGCCCAATAGCTATAATACATTTATACATTTATTGGGCATGGCTGTACGTATGTTACACCAGGGAGGTAGGGAACAAATATGGTTATCAAGTGCTTCTGAGCTTAAATTCAGACTAGGAGGTCATTAATCTGAAAAGTGTGTGCACACACATGCATGCAACACTCTCTGCTGATTTATCTATATGCATGCTATGCACGTACAAAAGTAAACTTGCCTGACCTAGTTAAGGTAACTGTCCTTGCAGCCTGTCTGCTTCTGACACTGAGGCACAAGGGTTAGTGCTATATACCCCAAATGGTCACAGTGCACTGTGGGCCCTTGCTCTAGGTCGAGGATTTTGTAAGGTATGAACTCACTCTTTCTTGCGCACATGGCCTCCAATACTGGGTCCTCATAGAGGGAGGGAGATGCACTGCTGCTGCTGGTTGACTTGTGCAGAGTTTCCTCCTGAAAAAGGCAAATTCGTAAACTTCAGATCCTCTGCTACTGAATGACATCCTAGTAAACAGATGCTTTAACACAAGACATCAAATTATGATGCCAGAGGCTCAAGAGAAACTAGAAGGGATCTAAAATTAGGGATGGGCTCATATCCTCACTTTGCCTAATTAAAAGTGATTAAGTTTTAATTAGGGAGACAGGTGGGAGAGATCGAGCCAGGAAGCAGCATTCTTCCATGGTCTCTGCTTTGCCTCCTGCCTTCAGGTTCCTCCTTGAGCGCCTGTCTTGGGTTACCTTAATGGCAGACTGTAACCTATGGGCTGAAATAAACCCATTCTAATCCAAGTTAATTTGGGGTGTGGTGCCTACCATAGCAACTGGAAAGTGAACTAGAATAAGAGCTTTATCCGCTGGGCCCAGGCCCAGCACTTGCTCTTATAATGGACAATAAACTTCCCAGTGTTCCACAAGATGTTGCAAGACAGGGAGCTCGTACTGGATGGACTTAGCTGTAGTTCCCATTCCATTTCTACCTGCTGGACATTATACTTCTGTGTGCATCTGAGGTAAAAATATGTTTTGGTGTTTAAAAACAAGGGACCTGGATGCTCAAGACAGGAGGAAATATTCAGGTAAACTGGGAAAGTACGTGAGTGGGAAGGAAGAAGAGAGAGGGGAGGGAGGGAGGGAGGGAGGGAGGGAGGGAGGGAGGGAGGGAGGGAGGGAGGAGGTGGGCCTCTCCAGGCTCCTGAGACTCCTCTCTATTTAAATTTGTTCACTGTACAGCCCTCAGCTAGTCAGCAGCGCCCCTGCAGACACAGTCAGAGTTAGGAATGAAGGTGAGGAAGGTGTGCATGACGAGTCTGCCCAGCGAGAACTACATGAGCATGCCACGGCACAGCAAGACCAACGTCCCACAGAAACATGGCAAGTACCCTGCCTGTCTGCTATATGCCCGTAATCAGCACTGAGGCGTGCCTAGTCCTTCCAGAGTCTTCAGTCTCTCAACAGGCAGTGCCTAGCAAACATGTGTCTCATCAGGCATGTTTTTAATTCCTGTATAAATTAGAAGCAATTGGAGTGTTAATGCCACCACACTTTTGCTTTTGCATTTGATACTAACTAAAGACATTCAATAAATGTAAACTTTGAATGAAAAAAAAACTGAGGAATAAGAATTTAATAAAAAGAAGAGTGGAGAGGGAGGGGGACTTGGTTGGGGGAGGGGGAGGGAAAGGGGAGGCGGCGGTGGGGAAGAGACAGAAATCTTTAATAAGTAAATAAATAAATAAAAATTAAAAAAAAGAAGAGTGGAAAGATACATGAAGTGGGGAACAAAATACACCAGCAAAAGTAAACAGTCTACTATGTGATATGGGAAACACTTGATAGCTTTGTATTTATGGCCATTATGAGAAAGCAAATATGACCAAGCAAGCAAATCAATGTTGGTTTAGGGATTTCCTGACCTCAGAAATTAAGAGAGGAAGACGGAGATACCCATCTACCAAATTAGGAAACTGTGTTCCTCACTTCCTATGTTTGGATCCAGAAGACTAAAAATCAACAAAATCAACTATCCTCATCCGGTGGCACTGATACGCGCTGACAGCCCTGGTAGAGGATAAAAGGACCGACTGTCTCACCCCACAGAGGATGCAGGGACAGACACCCCCAGCACATGAGGCTACACTGACAGCTAACAAGATGAAGTGCTGGGCCCAGTGTTCTCTCTACACACTCAGAGCGAGGACTGGGGGCAGGTACCATGTGGAGAACTGTCTCCACTGTTTCACATTATTAAGATCAGGTGTTTCATTCACCTGGGTAAACATCTGGCTTTTACAAGAGACATATTTCACGGCTTTAATCAGGTAAAAGATAGTCTGGAAGTAGCTGATGTTGAGAGACATGTTTAGGACGAATACAATTTATCTACCAATATTAAATAAATCTGTGTTTCATCAATAGAAGCTTTTACAAAAAATATTTATGTGTGTATAAGAAGATGCAGGACATCTTCCCCTATTACAATCCTTCAGCCTATCCCCCCCCAACTCAATACTCAATCAAAGTTTCTTTGGGAACCTGGGAAAGTCAATAAGCCCAGAAATCCTCCTGTCTCTGTTCTTTGCCCCATTTGGAGCTAGAGTCCCAGCCACAGATCCATGTGGGAACCTGGCTTGTCATGTGGGTACGGGGACCTGAACTCCTGCACTTGTGTGTATGCACCAAGCACTACTAATTGCTGTTCTATCTCTCCAGCCCCATCAACAGAAACTTTGATAACATAATACAAAGCCAATGTGAACAGCCGATTTAAAATAAGTCACCTGCATATCTGTGCTTTCTAAACATTAAAGATTTAATGTAATGAGAAGTTGTAAAATTTTTGTCTAAAAATAA
The DNA here is from genome assembly GCF_014885135.2 of Alexandromys fortis. Classification (NCBI taxonomy): domain Eukaryota; kingdom Metazoa; phylum Chordata; class Mammalia; order Rodentia; family Cricetidae; genus Alexandromys; species Alexandromys fortis. Next base: position 853,276 of record NW_026067979.1, on the reverse strand, counting down.
GAACACAACACTCCTGAATATACCTTTGATTAATCTTTTTATCTTAAAAACATCAATTTAAAAATACACACACAGAGTGCACTTAATTCTAGGTCTTTTTTTTTTTCCCTAGGTCTTTTTTTCAAGTTCATTTATTTCCTTCCACAATCCTGTGATATAGACAGAAGTTTCTGTCTTGACTGGTCCCACTGCCATTCAGTCCCAAAGAAACACACAGAGGTTGATATTATTTATAAACTGTTTGGCCTATTAGCCCAGGCTTATTATCAATTAGCTCTTACAACTTAAATTAACCCACAATTCTTATCTGTGTTTAGCCAGTGACTTGGTACCTTTATCAGTAAGGCATTCTCATCTTGCTTCCTCTGTTTCTGTCTGGCAACTGCATCTCTGCCTGTCCTCTTCCCAGAATTCTCCTAGTCTGGTCACCCCACCTATACCTCCTGCCTGGCTACTGGCCAACCAGTGTTTTATTAAACAAGTGACAAATCTTTACACTGTACAAGAATACCACCCAACAGCACTGTGATTTCTCCTATTACCGACTAAAGTTTCTTTACCCAAGATTCACTTCCCTTCTCAGCCCTAACTGTTTGCTTTGGGCAATAACTATTAATGGGCACAAGCATCTCACAGCAGGAATGGGGCAGCTCTCTGACATCTCTATCTTTATGAAACATGAACTACCTGCTGTATGGGATGGAGTCTTCCAAAGTGTTCAAGGAGGAATGATAAAAGATCTGTGCAGGGGATAATCTGGGAATTATACCCAGAAATAAAAAGAAAATCAAACAGGTAAGACAGGGAGACAACTGATATCAGTAACAAGAATATCTGTGTGTGTGTGCGTGTGCACGTGCACGTGCATTTATATGTACTTGATTACACAAGCATACACATCTTCAAAGAAGCCAGATGAGGATGTCTGTTATCTGTTGAGATCATTCTCTGCCTTATTCCCTTGAGACAAGGTCTCTCTCTGAACCTGGAGCTAAGTTGACAGCCAGCAAGCCCCAGTGATCTTTTTGTCTCCATAACCCAACAATGCTGGGGTTATAGGCATGGGTGTATCCATACTCTGCTTTTTGCTTAGGTGCTGGGGATTTGAACTCAGTTCCTCATGCTTGCATAGCAAACACTTTTACCCCACTGGACCATCTCCCTAGCCCTGTTGGGAAACACCTCTAGTAGAGAAACCATATTATTGATAGTGTTGTGGATGGATAGTGGTGGTGACTGAAAATAAAAGAATTAAGTAGTAATTTCTAACTCAGATGGACATGGGGAAGATGGAGCCAGCAATGACAATGATATATATGTGTCCATGTACCACGGAGAAGAGAAGAAGAATGTCATTTTTGTCTAAGTTAGGGCCAGGCAGTGAAGACCTATCAAGCAGCAACACGCCATTCTGACAGTCGTAACTCAGCAGATGGAGGAGGTGCAGCATGGATGCAGGTATGGAAACTGAGCAGATGGGTATTCCCCCTGATGGGCACAGGGTAAAGCAAAGACTGCAGGGAAAACAACTCTCTTCTTGAAGGTTTGTTTGCTGGCATGACAATTACAGAAAGAATAGACGTACATGTGTCAGGGTGTACTGCAGAGGGAGAAGAAACTGCAGAAATATGTCTCAACTTGATTTTCTCCTTCTTAAAGCAAAGATCAAGGCCATAGGAGTTTTAAGACTGTTGACTTATCTTATCCCTACTTATAATCTAAGACTACAGATCTCAACTTCAGTAGCTATTTTCTAAGCATATCCACCGCACTGGTCTGTAGTAGTAACAGTAACTATCCTTCCTGCTGGCCACATTAACTTCAATCTTACCTTCACTGATTGAAACATGAATAGATGAGCAAACAGCTCAAGGCACTGGGTGGGGGACAGGGTCAGAGGGCATATCCGTGCCTGGCATCCTTACCTCAGAGTCAGAGCTGTCCAGCTCAGCCAGGGTTGGAGCTTTGAGCAGTTTCTTCCGCTGCGCAGGCCCAGGCTGGGCAGCGCTCAGCCCATTTTCCTTTGTTTGAGATGTTAAGCTTCCATTTGCCAATGATGATTCCCCAACATTCTTTGGAGATTCTGGGGTAGTGACGTCTAGTAAGAGAAAGGCAAAAGCTTACCTTTTCTTGAGCCAGAAAAGGTAATCTGTGTTGGAAGCACAACCAGGTGACAGCATTTCCATGTCACACAAATAAAACACAAAGGCTCAGTACAGTGATGCCATGCCTGTGCATATGGACATTTGTTAAAGCTACGGTCAGATTATTGCCAGGAAAACCTAAGGTGGATAATTATATATTCACATTTGTAATTTAGAACTCAGAGTTGGGAGAAACCCTAGATAAACGACCTTGACTTGTTTCCCAGATAAATAAACGGAGGCTCAGCGCAGCTAGCTGTACTCATGCTAAGGTACCCGGGTAGAGGAAACATACAGCACACACTGTCTCCCTAGGGATAAGATCTAAAAATGTCTTGTCCTAAAAATCAAAGAAGTTAAGAATCTATACTCATATAAGCACATTTATGTAAGCACAAAGAATCTGGGACACATCTCAATACATCAGATTTACATTATTAAGGGCTTACATCTTCAGCATGTGGGAGAAAATGTAGCAGTATACAGTTGGCATATGCAGACAGGGCTGGAGGTCTTCCTCCACAGCTAGCTGTCTGGGTAAACTCCCTCATCTCCACTTCCTCCCGTGAGAAGCAGAGCAGTACAGACACAGCTAGCTGAGAGGATTAAGCAGGTCAGTAACTGTGAGTAACATCCTGTGCCTAGTACAGTCAATGTTAGCCAATGATAACACTAGTTTCCAGTTCTCCTTCTAAGTAACCCAAGCCCTTGACTGACACTGGTGTAGGCCAGAGCTGATTCCCAAGGCCTGCTTTTTAGTATTCTAGCCTGGAATCCTCCATAGAAAACGGAATTGATTTTCTTGAACATTTCAAATAAAGACTTAACATGAATTACCTCAAATAGCTAACTATAAAATCAGAGAAGTAAAAATGTGGCAAACAGTGCAGGTTAATGCACAGTCCAGAGCAATCAGCGGCTCTGTGCAAACCGAACCATCTATGAAGCTTCTGAGAAAGCTTCATGCAAACTAAGAAAGACTGTGGGAGGGGAAAAATTGTAACTGAAGGTTATTTTTCTCTCAACAAGTGCTATCTATATCCCTGAAGGAGAAAACACTCAGTATTTAAGTATGTTCTTTTATTATTATTATTATTATTATTATTATTATTATTATTATTATTATTTGGAATAAGGTCTGGTGTACACCAGGCTGGCCTTGAACTCACTGTGCAGCTGAGAAGGACCACCTTCTGATCCTCATGCTCCATTTCTCTTGTGCTGGGATTACAAATGTGCACCACCATGCTCAGTCTGTGTGATGATGGGGATCTCACCCAGGGCTCTGTCTGTGCTAGGCTAGTATTCTACCAGCTGAGCTACATCTTTAGCCCCTTTATATCTGTGTTCTTACATTTTCCTTGACATTATTTATTACAATGATAAGTTCTTATTTAATATTTACAATTTCTAGTCAGGTATGGTGGCACACGTCTGTAATACCAGCATTCACAAGGCTAAGGTAAGAAGGCTAATTATGAGCCTGATAGCCTGGAATACACTGCAAGTAGCAAGACAAAAAATATTTTATGACTAGGCAGTGGTAGCTGCGTGCCTTTAATCCCAGCACTCCCAGAGGTAGGAGGGTCTCTGTGAGTTCAAGGTCAGCTTGGTCTACTGATCCAGGAGAGCCAGGGCTACATAGTAAGATTCTGTATCAAAACAAAACAAAACAAACAAAACATAGACAAAAAAAAAACAAAATAAATAAATACATGGAAGAAAAGACAAGCTGCACATTCATGTGCCTTCTCAGCCTCTCGTGTCCCAGCAGAAGCCAGTGAGACAACGCACCTCCCACAAAGAGATTTAGCAACAAGAACAAACCCAGTTCCCAAGACTGGGCTCATGCTGTCAAGGCAAAGAGATTTTATTGGCTATATATTCATTTACTATCTTGCATAAAAAAAACCCCAAACTATTGTATCATACCTACATTTCTGTGGATGTTATTGCTTAAGAAAATTTAGAAGTCGTTTAAGGTAGATTAATTTTTAAAAACAGATTTAGTTTTATTTTTTTGTGTATGAGTATTTTGCCTTCATGTATGTATGTGCCTCAGGTATTCACCTGTACAAACCAGTAGTGGTTGTCAGATCTCCCAGAACTGAAATTACAGATGGTTGTGAGCTACTGAGGTACTGGAAATCGAACCCGGGTCCTCTGGAAGAGCGACTCATTAGTCAGCCCCTCAACCACTGAGCCATCTCTTCAGACCCAGGATAGATTAAAATTTTTAAATTGTGTTGCTAGTATTTAATATTGTTTAGGTTAAAAATATTTAAGTAGTGTTGGTGTGGTGGCTATTCTTGGTTGTCAACTTGCCATCTAGAATTAGCTAAAATCCAAGCAGCTGGGCATACACCTGTGAGGGTTTTTGTTAATTAAATCATTTGAAGCGGGAAAACCCACTCTAAATCCTGATCGTTCTGGGTGGGAAGGTCTACCTCAACAGCGCCATACCTTCTGGTGACAGTCTATATGAAGGGCACAGAGGACATGCTTACTCTTTGTCTGTTTGCCTCCACCCTCACTGGGATACTGAAGACCATCGAAGATATCCAGCCTCTTGGACCAAACAACGTTAGATTCTTGAACTTTCCAACAGAAGATGATCGAATCAAACATCCATAGTAAGTACAAAGTTTTGAGGGGAATGTACTGGTAAAAGGTTCTCCCAGGAGGCTTCAGTGACCTCCAAGATGAGATACTGTGCAAGAATCATTTCCTATAAGACTCGGCACAACATTTTAGGGAGTTTGATTATTATATTTACTGTTGAAACAATAAATACTATTATTTCAGTATACTAAGTGAAGAGTCAAGCTCTTTTTGTTTCTTCGTTTGTTTTTCGAGACAGGGTTCTTTGTGTAGCACTGGCCTGGGAATAAAAGTGTAAGCCACCACACATGGCAACAGTCAAACTCTTGAAGAAAAAATTTCTTTAGAAAAAAAAATCTGTATGTAGAGCAATATTAAAGATATAAAAGAGATTTTAGTAATTGTCACATCTTAAATTCAGAATCTAAAAGGCATACCCATGATATTAGATACTTGAGTAATTTTGTGTCTGCTGCTTTACTTAGTTGGAAGAAATGTGACTAGAACATGGACTAAATAGTTAACATTTCACAGGAAGAATAAATCAGACTTACCTTAATTGATGCTGAATGGCTTATTAGGATTTCACTAAGAAATATTTCTAAGACCCCCTGAACAACAGAATATGCATCCCTTCATCTCAGCCTGCACTCAAGGTCAAAGTCATTATTATCTACACACGTTTAGACTGTTAACTCGTTAGGGTGCTCATTTTTTTAAGAAGATGTACTTTAGCCTTTAAAGTTAGAAGAATGGATTAATCTTTTCCACTTATAATCTGGAACATTTTAGTCAACAGTCAAACGCGACAGTGAAAACCATGGAAGCAGCATAAGCAGTCGACAGTGAGGCTGGGGACACACAGGACACCACTAAGGCACGGGACAGACCACAGCAGACAATGGACACTGACAACAAAACTATTCTGCCCTGGTTTTCCTGACATAGGGCCACCATGAGCCTGTAAGAACACCAGAGATCACGTGCAGAAGCATGTTCGAGAGCATGCACGCTGTCCTGACCAGCCAATACCAGCCTGCAATCCCTATGTTTAGGTGGCCTTCTACTCCTTATCCAGCCAATGGACACGTGACCAGCAGATGTCCAGAGTGACAGTGACTAGCTTTTAGAGATTTAGCATAGCACACATGGTCCAAAATTTTGGTTTTATTTTCCAGTCTAAAATTTTTACAGGTTCACTGCACACATAGTTCATAAAATAAATAAGATTAGCTAAATGGATAGAGAAAAGAGAAAAGGCTCTCTGGTGGTCAGTCAAAAATAGTTAATGAGGACCAAACTGCTAAAGTCATGCTTGAGAGCTACAAAAGCAAACAGAAAATTAAAAAACACATGGAAACTAACCTGTAGTTAGAAGACAATAAATATTCAATAATGACACTAGAAAAAGATACTGGAACTCACTGGCTTGTTATGCATAAATTTGTGTGCCAACAATTCTTTTTAACTTAGGAAGTATTCCATAACATTTCCAGAAACATTCTGGGGAAATATATCTTGCCTCATTTTAGCTGGAAATGGTAACATATTGAATTTGAGAATATAAGAATTAAGAAAAAAATAAAAAATTTGCTCATAAATGTATTTAAATTTTTATTTACAATAAAATATAGTCATTTTCAATTTTTCATTTAACCATTATCCCGGATGACTAAACAGGAATTGTAAAGCACACTGTAGAGTTAGGGCACACATCAGAGAGCTCTGACAGTGATCTTTTGGGGCCAGCACAGAGCCATGAATGACAGGCAGAGGGCACAGACGGCAGTTCTGCCCACTGAAGCTCACTTCAAAATGGTTTCTTTACAGTTTTTTCTGTTTCCTTACAGGAAAGGTCTGACCCAGTGAGAGCCGCCACGTACTGGGCAGCAGCCATGTTCAGTCTGCCAACGGCAGCACAGCTCTTCTGGGAGCTGCAGATCCACTGTGGCTTTAATTACGTGGATTGCTCTGAAATAGGTAGGCTATTTTGTTTTACTGACCACAGCTTAGAAGAAAGCTTTTCAATTTTCTTTTCTGACACGTCTAAACAAGCAGACAAATGAATGTGATTCACAGAAACCACACAGCCCATGTCAGGTGTGAAAGTGCTTTTTTTTTTTTTTTTTTTTTTTTTTACCTGACAAGTCAAAACTGTGAGACATGCTAAGTGGCCGCATTGCTGAAAAAAGAAAACAAACAATAAAGAGAAAGTAATTCAGCCATTAGGGATCCACAGGGAGACAGGACAGAGTGAAGGGGCAGAGTTCTCACTGGCAGTCCTTGGAGGTTAGCTAGAAGCTAGTGGATACAATTCTGAAATATAATAAAACCACACAAGAGTCTTAATTCCAGTTCCAGACAACAACAATCTGAAGAAAAAAATACCATTTTAAAGAATACACTGAGAATGAAAACAAGATAATGAGAAAAAATATGAACCTCATCTCTCAAGAAGTGATAGCATTCCTTTTGTATGCAGTGGTCAGTTTTATTCAAAAGTTATGTTCATCAAATAATAAGTATCTTGTAAACGATAATATTTGATTGCCAGGAACTAAGAATTTAAGCATTTCCATCCAATATGCAAGAGTTTTAGATGTCTCAGGAAAGTGAACAGGGATTTTGTGTTGATGAGAATAATTTTCTACCCACCATTCAAAAAAATAAAATACTCAGTTCTATACTCAACTATATCCCAGATTTCCCTTGCTAAGTATAGCAAATAAAATAATACATATTCTCAAACCACTCTTCAACCAAGTCTACTAATATCTTTTATTGAGCTCTTTTCTGGTACATGAACATAACTTTTGAGTAAACTGACCACAGCATACAAAAGCAGTATTATCAACTCTTGGGTAATGAAGTTCATCTCCCCGCTCACTCCCCACAAGCTAACTGAACCCAGGTCTTTATGCAGGGTAGACAAGTACTCTATCAACTCAGCTACATTCTTGGCTCCCCTTTTTGTTGTTTTTTGGGTCTGAGTGAAATCCCTAACTGAGGCTTTCATTTTTCAGCACTATATACCACCGAAAGGACAAGAGTGAAGGATTATAGTAAGATGTTTAGAAAAAAGTACCAGTGCCGGGAGGGCGGTGGTGGCGCACGCCTTTAATCCCAGCACTCGGGAGGCAGAGGCAGGCGGATCTCTGTGAGTTCGAGACCAGCCTGGTCTACAAAAGCTAGTTCCAGGACAGGCTCCAAAGCCACAGAGAAACCCTGTCTCGAAAAACCAAAAAAAAAAGTACCAGCGACACAAATAGAGGCTGAGGTACAACAAATAACAGTAACTACAGACTTACTAGGAAAAAAAGGAAATGGCCCATACACCAGTAGGGAGTAGGTAAATACATCATTTAGACATCAGCTGGGAAATCATGTCTTAATAAATCATGTTTTGGTTTATGTTTAATGATGAAAGATTTTCAGCCATAATTAATGTTAAACCAAGAGAATGTAGATTTTGTAGTTTATGTCATTATTTAAAAAAATTTAATTTTATTTTTTATGAATTGAAGTGTGTATGGGGGCTAAAGGACAAGCTTGGATATCACCATTAGGATGCTTTTACCTCCTTTAAGACAGTCTTTTAATGGCCTGAATATTCTGGATTAATCCTTCTATTCACTGTGATGATGAGTTGCTCTCACCGTTAATAAAAAGCAGTGGCGCATGCTTTTAATCTCAGCACTCGGGAGGCAGAGGCAGGTGAATCTCTATGAGTTCGAAGCCAGCCTGGTCTACAAGAGCTAGTTCCAGGACAGGCTCCAAAGCTACAGAGAAACCCCGTCTCAGAAAACCAATGAATGAATTAATGAATGAACAAAATTAAAAGCTGATTGGCTGATGGCTATGCTGGGGAGACAAAAGGCAGAGTCAGAGGAGACACCATGAGACACAGTGAGCAAGATGGGAAGTACGTAGATGAGGTAAACGAGCCTTAGGCAGCACACAGATTCAAGAAATGGGTTAATTTAATTTATAAGAGCAAACTAAAAAAGAAGCTCAAGCTATTGGCCAAGCATTTATACTTAATATTAAGTCTCTGTGTGGCTATTTGGGAAGAAGCCTAAGGAAAAAGAAAAGTCTGCTTACACCTGGAATTTACCAATGAGGCTAGACTGGTTGGCAGTGAACCTCAGGAACCCTCCTTCTCCATTTCCCTCAGCGCAGCAGTTCCAAGCATGCACCGCCACGCTGGACATAGGTATATGGCTTCTAGGACCAAACACAAACCCTCCTGCTTGAAGGCAGGTGCTCTCCTGACTGAGTCGTTCCTTACCCCTCACTGTTATTTGTAATGCCCGTGTTCACAGAGGATGCCAGGGGATTTTGAAACCATGGATAATTCTCTTAGTCATTAAGACATTTCTCCCACTATCTGCATTGTTTCTACTTGTAATTACAAGGAGAGACATAAAAATATCTAGAGAAATTTGTTTTTTCAAGTTAATCCTGCCAATTCTATCCTAACCAAACACCCTAAAATAGAAGTCTATCGTAAAACCCAACGCAATCTCTTCCTTTCCACTTGAGGTTAAAGACTAGTTTAAACTCAGAATTCTAGAAGGAAGAATCTCAGAATCATTTTCTTTCTTTTGAAAAAAGTATTTATTTAATGTGTATATTTGCACATGCCATGTGAGCACGTGTGCGCGCCGCGCGCGAGTGTGTGTGTGTGTGTGTGTGTGTGTGAAAGACAATTTGAGGCAGTCCTCCTTCTGTCACGTGGGTCTTACTGAGAACTACTGGGGAATCAAACTTGGATCACCAGGCTTGGTGGCAAGAGCCTTAAGTGGCTGAACCGTATCATCTGTCTCTGAATAATCACATACTATGACTGCTCAATTCTAAACATTGTGAAACATCAAAGCTCATGATGGAAATATGGCAAACAAACATAAATTTGTTGTTTAGTTTTCCTAAATCAGGGTCCCCTTCCTCAGAGTTAAATAAAATCTCAAGAAGTGAAATGAAGAAATACAAATGAGAGACTAGGTCAGAAGTCCAGAAGCTCCCAACCTGTGGTCTCAGCATGCAGGAGGCCCCAGCCTGGTCTACATAATGAGTCTGAGGTCTGTCAGAGCTACATAATGAGACTCTGTCTCAGGAAAACAAACAAAAAGTCTGGAGCGATGGCATACGCCTATAACATTTGCGCCTAAATCAAGACCATCCTTAGCTACAGTAAGTCTGAGGAGTACCTCAACTATATGATGCTGTCTCATAACACAAAACAAAAAGTTCCCAGTAAGAAAAGTCCTGGACTAGAGTGCTTCACCCATGATTCTACCAAACCTTGAGAGATGAAATAATTCCAATCTTTTCCAAACTGTTCTAAGACACAGAAGAGGGAGGAACACTGAAACTAAAACACAAAGAAAGAAAACAAAACCTCAACAAATACTATCAAGCCAGTCCAACAGCACATTAAAGGCCACACACCATGACTAAGTGGGATTTATTTCTGGAACACAAGGATGGTGTCCTGGCTAGTATTTACTACCTTGACACCTAGATTCAAGTTTCTTGATAGAAAGTCAATGTAAGACAAATGTATTATGTGTTGATATAACATGCAAAAAGGAACACAAAAAAAAATACCATTTGTTACATCACTGAAAAATAATAAGCTATTTAGGAACATTAATAACAAGGAAAGATGGTCTATGCTCACAGATTGGAGAATTAATATTGTTAAAATATTCATATACCAGCCAGGTAAAGATAGTATACATCTTTAATTCTAGCACTCAGGAGGCAGAGGTGGATCTCTGAGTTCAAGGCCAGACTGGTCTACAGAGTGAGTTTGGGAACAGCTACAGCTACATGGTAACCCTGTCTCAAAAATCAAAACAAAGAAAATCCATATACACAAAGTCACCTACAGATTCAACTCCATCCCTCCCCCCCAAAAAAAATAGTTTCTTTTTCTTCTCTCCCTGTGCTCCCTTCTCTTTGTCCCTTGTCCCTCCTTTTTCCTTTAACGTTAGACACTATATACCCAGACTGGCCTCGAATTCATGATCCTTCTACCTTCTGAGAGCTGGGATTATAAATGTGTATTCCCATGAAAAATCTTTTTTTCTTTGCTGCTTTTTTTTTTTTTTGAGGAAGGGTCTCACCATGTAAACCAGGTTGACCTCAAACTCATAAACACCCGTCCACCCCACCCCCTCTGCCTCTCCAGTGTTAGCATTAAAGGCATGTGGGAAACATTCAATTACGGAGTTATATCTCCAGGCCCCCAGAGAATCTTCATTTTAAAAAAATTATTTTAAAGATTTAATTTTCTATGTATGACTGCTTTGTCTGCATGTAAGTATATACACCACATACATAAATGTATGTGCCCTCAAGGGTCAGAAGCATTGGGGGGGGGTCTGCACCACATTCCCTAGTTCTGGAGTTACAGAGTTCTAAGTTGTCATGTGAATATTGGGATTTGAACCCATGTCCTCTCAAGAGCAAACAGTGCTCTTACCTGCTGATTCATCTCTCCGGCCTTCTACTCCCTCCATTGGAATCTTTATAATCATTTTCCCAGAAATAGAAAAAAAACACTCCTGAAATTCTTATGGTGCTATGTGACTGTCCCTTTTGGGCTCATGTTGGGGGGGGGGGGTTGGAGCCTGCAGGGCACAGGGACTGACTCAGACGTCAAGTCATCAGAGGACATCTGGAAAGCACTTCTGTCCTCTCTGCTTCACACTCCCGACACTCCTGCTGTTCCTGGACTCTTACAGGTGAGAGGCAGCTTACTTTATGGGGGAAAGGAACTTGCTGACTACAACAACACACAGGGTTAATGCTTAAAATACTAACAAATGCTAATAACTCAATAATAAAACACAATCTGATGTCCCTGACTTAAAAATAAGCAAAGAACCTAAAGAGACAATCCACAGGTGACACAAATAGTTCACAAATACATGAAAGAATACGCAAACATCAATCATCAATCACTAGGGAAATGAAAATCAAAACTAGACTGAGAAATCACCTTCTGTGTCAGGATGACCTCTGTCAAATAAACAAGCTCCTCAAAGACCCAGTGGTAGTAAGTGAAGCAAGGATGCAGAACCAAGGCATTTGCTGCTGCTGAAGAGGGCACAGAATAGTGCGGCCACTATGGACAGTCTTCTCAGGGGGCAGAAGGCTTGCTGCACAAGCATGAGGCCCTGACTCTGAAAAAGCTGTGACCCCAATGGTGGGAGGGGGTGGAGATGATGGATGGTTCCAGGGGATTGCTGGGCCAGCTAGCTTAGCTTCAACAGTATGCTCCAAACACAGTGAAAAACTGTCTCAAAACATGGTAGAAGACAGCAGCAGACCCCTTCATGCTAACTTCTGGTCTCTGCATGGCACACACAGGAGCGCCTACACCCGCCCACACCCATGATCAGAAGGATTCTGAAAGAAATGAAGTAATGCTATGTGTCTGTCATCTACAGTTGTACACATGTCAGTTTAGCAGGGCTTTCTTTCCTCTTTTCAGCACAATCTTATTTAGCTCTTATAGAAAAAGTATCCTAGAGGCTACATCTTTTATCCCTTTCTGCTGTGGCAGCACAATGTTCTCATGTTCAACATCAGAGAGGGAAGAACTGTCATATCAAACCTGAGGGTACATGTTAGTGTGCAACAGCTAGGAGAGGAGGGGCGGGAAGGAAGGGAAGACACAGGAGAAAGAGAACTGTTGGTTACTCTTACATGTATGAGTAGAAACACAATTTTCCTAGCAGTGACTCGTGAGCACAGGAAGTGGGGACTTACCTAGTCTGCTCCGCCTAATTTCTTCTGGTGACACAGGCCGCAGCTTTCTTTCTGCTTTAATTTCTTCTAATATTCTTTCATGGAGGCTTCGTGGTCGGGGTGGGGTTGGTTTCAATTTCCTGGCTGATGCCTTGGAAAGGAAGAGCCATGGTTAGAGACTCGATTAGCTGTTTTGACTTTATTCATACAATACAGAATTATGAACTATATTTCACTGACTGTCATGTTGCACAATAAAAGGCTATTCAAGTCATTCAATATCAAGATTTCAAATTTTTAAATTTTCTATGTATGTTAATGTATATAAGTCAGACAACAATTCAAGAGAGTGAGTTTACACCTTCTACTTTGTCTGGGCAAAGACCCCAGACCATTAGTCTTGGTGGCAGACACTTTACCTCTGAGCTATCTCACAACCTCCACTGTCAAGACTTTTAATGCAATAGGAGACTACTGGATCTCCCAGTGATCTGATCACATGACTCAGGTAAACTGCAGTAGTCAGATCTGCTAAAGCTATAGTCATGTCCCCTTTATGCTACTGTTTTGAAAACTAACTATACTGTTGTCATTTTGAGACTCAAGTCTTATTCTATAGTCCAGACTTGTCTCACACTTGTGGCAACCCCTCATCTCAGCTTCTTGAGTGCTGAGATTATAGGGCAAACCACAACCCCTGTCCAGAGAACCATTAGTAACTCACCACCTTGAAGTACTACTGTCTACAGTCTATTAAGGAGGACACTGAGGCTGAGAGGCAGGTTAACTTGTTTAGAGCTCCATCAAGCTAGACTGTGTTGCTAGTGTGAACTATCCGGTTCTTATGACTCCCCTTCCTTCTGCTTTACCCTCGCTGTTACTTTATGCACACAGGCTTGACATGGTTTGACGGAAGCCGGCTACTCAGCCAGGAGGAAAAGAAGTAAGGAGAACCACAAACAGCATTTTGAACAGCATTCTGAGCCTATGGCTTAGGAAAAGCCTGGCCAACAGACTGATAACAGAAAAGTGAGGACACATTCACTGTAAAACACCATCAGCATGACAGTGTGGTCTGAGCAGTGTAGCAGCATGATCTGAGCTGGAAAACCAACCATGCCAGAAACCGTGTGGTGTGAGTTTTCAGCTGCTACAGCAGGTATTCAGCCAGAGCGTGCACTGACTCGGATTGTTGTAATTGTATTGAATAACTGAAGGTATGTCACTGTGCTGTAGACTGTGGTTTACAGGTAGGCTTCATATTCTCCAGGGAGAGCTTGGTAGAGAGCTCCTGTCCCTGGAAAGACTGTGCTACTTTACATACTGGATTTAAAGGAGGTCTTGATCTGATGAAGTCAAGGATGATCTCATGAGCACTCTTTCTTAACCGAGGGGGAATGTCACCATTGACCTAAAAGGAGACAAAAAAATAACATGTCATGTGAATCGAGAACCTATCACTGTATGTTCAGTAACTGAGACTCTGATTTCCCAGATAGCACAGGTGTGACTCTGTCTTTCTTAAGGGGTGGGTTTTTGAGATAAGGTTTTGAACTCATAGGCAGTGTGGAAGGTGACCCTGAACTTCCAAACTTCGTATTTCTACATCCAAAGTGCTGGGGTCACAGATATGTGTCATCAAACATGTCTTTGTTTCCCAGTCTAACTTAAATAAAACAGGCTAAACTACCACCTCAGGCCTGGTTCTTCCCCTGTGACAACTGCACTAGGATCTACCCAACACCACTCCCTTCCTCCATGTGCTCTATACCCAGGTCCCACAGCAGCCCTCAGCAGCAATCGCTACAGAGCACAGCCCAGCATGTGAGTGTCAGTGCCTAGCTTAAGAAGTAGAGCTGTAGGACCGACCACAGGCCTGATATAGCATGACACTTACTCATGGATTTCCTAGTGTTGAGATTTTTAAAATCCACTGATATTATACAACTTAATCTGACATTCTAAGTATAGAATCCTATACTTAGACTTCTAATTCTAAACAGACTAATATGTCCTTCTAAATAATTTTCACATGCTTCTAATAGTCTCTCCACCACAACAAGATGAAAAAATGAACAAAGTCGGCTTGCAAGTTCCAACATCCACACAAACAAATCACAAGAGCTGCTTTTCTGGTGCTTTTGTTTTTGAGACTGTCTTATGTATCCTAGACTGGCCTCCAATTGATATGTAGCTAAGAATGATATTAAACTCCTAATCCTCCTTCTCCAGCTTCCAAGCGCTGAGATTATGTGTATGTGCTACCACTCCTGGCTTTATCTTCAGTGCCTTAGAGCTACAACCTGGCTCTCAACCCACTGTGCACCAGCAGCCATTCTGAGGACGGGAGCTGAGTGGAGACAAAGTAAGCTAGAGTATGTAAAAACAAAAAAACAAAAAACACTGCTATTGAGCCAGCAGGTCATTCTCAGTTCATAGAACAATTGCCAAAACAAAACAAGCAGTCCCAACTGAAATAAGAAATGGTTACAGATCAACAAATTATAGATTTCAAGAAAATAGAGAAACTTGATCATATTTCAGGGGCACATAGGTGTAACTCCAATTCCAAGGGATCTGGCACTTTTTTCTGGCCCCTTTTACACCAGGCACACACAGTGCACTTACATACATGCAGCTGAAGTACTCAAATGAATAAAATAAATAGATAAATCTTAAAGAAATAGAAAAAGAAATGTGTAACATGAATTAGTTCAAGAACAAAGGCTGTCAATGCAAACAGTAAGCAAGGAAAGAAAGAGGTAGGACAGCAATATTAACAGCAGATAAGACAGATGCCTCGGAAACAGCTAACAAAAAAAGACAAAAGCAGACACCAGATACCGAAAATGTAATAATTATAAGTAATAATAATTACTTGCAGCCAGGTGGTGGTAGCATACACCTTTAATCCCAGCACTTGAGGGGCAGAGACAGAGGCAGACAGTTCTCTGTGAATTCCAGGCCACCCTGGCCTACAGAGCTAGTTCTAGGACAGCCAGAGATACGTAGTGAAACCCTGTCTCGAAAAACAAAAGACATAACAAACAAAAAAAAAAGTATATATGTACCAAAGTAAAGAATCAAACACTAAAAGTGAGATGAAAATTTCTAGAATAGCTGAAGACTTTAATACTCCATTTACAACAGTGTACGGAACAGAAGATCAACAACATAAAGGGATTTGAACAACTCTGTAAATTAACTAGAAGAACTCTCCATTAGTAAAAGAATATCCGCCTCTTTCCCCTCACTTCCTCTGCCTCTCCCTCCCTCCTACTTTTTTCTGAGACAGACTTTCTGCCTGTACCTCCTGAGTACAGGGAATCACAAATATATGTTACCACACCTGGCAACTGTAGAATACATATTTTTCTTAAGGGCTCAAGATTTCTCAAGCACAGCAAAACTAGGTTAAAAATGTAAAAGATGCAGTATTCCACACTTGTAGCCCCAGCAAACAGGAGGACAGTGAGGGTACTGCGAGAGTCTCAACAAGAAATGGAGGTGACAGGGGAGAAGAGGCTCACAGGGTTTGCTGAGGAGCTGGATGTTCCTTTCCTCACAACTCGGCTGAGGACCTCACTGTATAGCTATTAATAAAGATGTATAGAACAGGATACATAAAACAACCAGTTTATACCTGACACTGAGGTGATGAGTTTAATGAACTCTGATACATCCACAAGCTAGAACATATGGAATTACTTAGAAGCACTAACGATACGGAAGAAGACTCACAACGTGAAACAAGATATCAGGCTGTAAACTGAAATCAGCCCATTTTGTCTAATAAAATGTAGAAAGAAGACCGAGGATTAAGAGAGGCAGAATGGCATATGCTTGAATCCCTGGCACTCAGGAGGCAGAGGAGAGGCAGGAGGACCACTTTTGGGTCAGTATGGTCTATCACAGGTCAGGACAGTCAGTGCAAGATAGCAAGACCCTGTATCAAAATAACAAGAATAACAACACACCCACCAGAAAAACCCAGGGCAGGGGGACGAATATAAATGCAATTGACGAAGTACCATAACTGTCTTAGGGTTTCTACTGGGACAGATAGCAAGTAGGGGAGGAAAGGATTTATTCAGCTTATATCACTGAAGGAAGTCTGGACAGAATCCTGGAGGTAGAAGCTGATGGCAGGGGCCATGGAGGGGTACTGCACACTGGCTTGCTCTCCATGGCTTGCTCGGCCTGCTTTCTTATAAAACCCAGAACCACCAGCCCAGGGATGGCACCACCCACCATGGGCTGGGTCCTCCCCATTGATCACTAACTGAGAAAATGCCTTACAGCCAGATCTCTTAGAGGCATTTTCTTTATTGAGGCTCCTTCCTCTCTGGTGACTCTAGCTTGTATCAAGTTGACACACAAAATCAGCCAGTATAATAATAAAATTTCTCTTTGGTTATGAAGTTATATGTTTATAAGTTTCCTTTATTGAACTTAATGTATCTTCCAGGTTTTCTACAATGATCAAATATTTTTTTGCTTTTTTTCTTTTCTTTCTCTCTTTTTTCTTTTCTTTTTTTCAGATAGGGTTTCTCTGTGTAGTCCTGGCTGTCCTGGAACTCATTCTGTAGACCAGGCTGGCCTTGAACACAGAGATCTGTCTGTGTCTGCCTCCTGAGTGCTGGGATTAAAGGTATGTTCCACCACTGCCCGGCAGTGACCAAGTATCCCATGAGAAGAAAGAATACTGATTAGCCCGTTTCCAACCAATAACCCACAGGCAACAGTCTGAGTGCTTACCATTACTTTCCTCAAGGTGTATCTTTTGCTCCGAATGTCATCCATGAGCATCTCATAAGGGGTAAGCTGGTATTCAATGGGCAACGGGTTGTACTGCCGCTGCTGGACCTTCTTAAGTTTGACCCCATTTCGCAAATCCCGCATCACCTGTACCCAGAATCGTGCCTGAAAGAACCAAGTATGGATCATTATCAATAAATAAATCCACTAGTTTTCTCTGAATGGTTACAGTCAAAGAGAATAAAGGAAAAGCATGGATATCAAACAAGTAAA
This sequence comes from Alexandromys fortis, assembly GCF_014885135.2. Taxonomy (NCBI): domain Eukaryota; kingdom Metazoa; phylum Chordata; class Mammalia; order Rodentia; family Cricetidae; genus Alexandromys; species Alexandromys fortis. Next base: position 835,739 of record NW_026067979.1, on the reverse strand, counting down.
GTAAACAATTTAGATTTTAGGATACCATTAGATATGTAGGAAGTCGGCATTAGAAGACAAACGTCCCTTTGGTAGTTTGAATGTAACCGACCCTCATAACCTCATAGGCAGTGGCATTATTAGGAAGTGTGGCTTTGTTGGAGTGGGTATGACCTTGCTGGAGGAAGTGTGTCACTGTGGGGGTGGGTTTTGAGGTCTCTTGCTTAAGCTTTGCTTGGTATAACTTTAACTTTATGTTGCCTGCAAGATGCAGAACTCTGGGTTATTCCTCCAGCACCACCTCTGCCTGCATGCTCCCCACCATGATGGTGGACTGAACCTCTGAAACTATAAGCGAGCCACCCCAATTAAATGTTTTCCTTTATAAGAGTTGCCGTGGTCATGGAGTCTCTTCACAACCATAAAACTCTAAGACAGTCTCCATTACTACCCTGCTTCCTGAAAGCATGGATTCCCCACACCCTGACTTGGGGTCTGGCCATACGATGGCGTGGTCAGTGGATAGTGAGAGTGAGAGGACACTAAAGACTTCAAAAGCACAAGAACTGCGAGCTGTTCTTGTGCTTCTTCGAGCCTGCTCGGCTCTGCGCCCACAGCTGCCCTTCAGGCTGGTGAGTGAGCTAAGGTCACATGACTGTGCTGTGGCTACTGCTGCACACACAGCTGTAGGACACATGTACTTCCTCTTCAGCTTCTGTACCAGCAGCTGCTTCGCCTTCCTAAGTGTGTCTCACCAACAAGAAATAAATAGTGAAGAACTGACATCCTGTGTTTTATAAATATGAAATGCTCAGAGTTACAATTTTATATTATGTAGTACACATCCTATAGTCAGTTTTTCTATCTACAAATAATAAGATGCTCTGTCCACCTTCAAGAGTTCTAATAAGATGAAATTTACATCAAATACTTAGCATAACAAATACTAAAATGTGTATTATTCCTTAACTGCTTTATTCTCCTGTCTTATCAGCAAAAAGTTAAACCAATACAGTATTTAAAATGTAACTTACCAAAATTAATGTATCTTCAATAGCTACCTAAAAATGTTTATTATAAGTCAAAATAATTTTCCACATTTGGGTAAACAGTTCACTGATAGAGGAAGTGGTTTGTATGTATGAATTTCTGAATTCTAACTGCAATACCAAACCACTTTCTCTATATAAAATAAATGATTACATTTCTCAAAATCATTTTTTATTTATAATAATTAATACACTTTGTCACTCTCTTCTGAGGCTGCAACTCAGATCACCAGGCTGGGCATCAAGTACCTTTGCCCACTGAGCCTCTGCTGGTCTGCCTCTAAAGATGTCCAGTTCTCCACCCTTCTTCCTCCTCTCACTCTCATCGTTCTAGACAGTTCACCTGAGCGATACTGGAAGACGAGGAGTAATCTAGCAGAAGGAGCTCCCCTTGAAGTTTGTGAAGTTCTGGTCACTGAATGCTTCAGTTTGGATTATTATTTTAATTATTATTTTTCAAAACTTAGTGACTTACTACTGTTATTTTATCAGGTGTGACGTATATACGTGGACGTGCAACCCCACGGAGCATATGGAAGTCAGAAGACAACTCTGTACAGTCAGCCCTCTCCTTCCACCTTTTCTTCTCTAATTAAAGAATGTACATTTATTTATGTATTTTGTATGAACATGTGTATGTATGTGAGCATCTGTGTGCCGTGCCATGCCTAAGGAGGTCAGATGACAACTTCCAGGAGTCAGTTCTCTCCTTCCACTATGTGGGTTCTGTAGATCAAACAGGCTTGAAGGCAAGTCTTTATCCACTGAGCCGTAACACCTGCACCACAGTAGCTTTTGTTTACTTTTGAGTCAGGCTCTCACCATGTAGACTTGGTTGGCCTGAAACGTGCTATGAAGCCCAAGAGCTAGTCTTGAACTCATAGCAATCGACTGCTTCTGCCCTCTGAGTGCTGGGATTAAAGGCATATGCCACCACACCCAGCTGTTGCTAATCTCTCTACACACACACACACACACACACACACACACACACACACACACACACACCAAGTCCCCTTCCTACCCCACCATAAACCACATCACAAGCAGTCAAGCTAGTCTAGAATTTGCTAAGTAGTAAAAGATGACTTTGAATTCCCTAAAGGTCTGTCTCTATTTCCCAAGCACTGGATTACAGGTGTGTACTACCATGCCTGGTTTTGTTTGCTGGCTTTAGAATATTTGAAGTTACTTGTTTGACTTCAATGAATGGGGAAAGACCACAGAAATATTATGTTACAAATATTTTTTATGCCATGTGGTGCACGCCTTTAATTCCAGCACTGGGAGGCAGAGACAGGCGGATATCTGGATCTCCATGAGTTCAAGGCCAGCCTGGTCTACAGAGTGAGTACTAGGATAGCCAGAGCTACATAGAGAAACCCTGTTTTGAAAAAAAAAACAAACAAACAAAAAAAACCCTCATTAATAGCAAACGTATAGTATCTCTTACACACTGCCACAGTATTCTATACAAAGGAAAACAGACGATCAATATTACTCTAAAATGATAGACTAGCTTTTTTTTAAAGATGGGGTTTCCCTGTGTAGCCCTGGCTGTCCTGAACTCACAGAGATTCACCGGCATTTGCTCCTCAGTGCTGGGAACACTACCACGTCCGCTAAAACTAGCTTTTAAGACGATGTGTGAGGTAGAGAAAAGGCACAGCAGTTAGGAGTGCACACTGTTCTGAGTTTGGGTCCCAGCACCTGTATCAGCTGGCCCACACCTTTAATCCCAGCACTCAGGAGGTAGAAGCAGGTGGATCTCTGTGAGTTTGAAGCCAGCCTGGTCTACAATAGCAAGTTCCAGGACAGGCTCCAAAGTTACACAGAGATGCTGTCTCAAAATTTAAAAAAAAAAAAAACAAAAAACAAAGAAGGACTATGGCAAACAAAAACTAATATGGTCAAGGGAACTTATTCATAGTTCTCAAATCTGCATCTATTTTTAAAGCTCTTTCACTTAATAATACCATTTCTATCCCTTTAAAAAAGATTTTAATTTTATTTATGTGTGTGTGAACCTGAGTAAGTTTAAGTGCACTGTGTGTATAGGAGCTCTCAAAGCCACACATCTGATCTGGAACTGGAGTTGGCTGTGAGCTGCCTGGCTATGCTGGGAACTGAACTGTCCTCTGAAAAGCAGTACCCGATTTCAACTGCTGGCCCATCTCTCCAGCCCGACTCACTACCTTTAATCTCAAAAGTCAGAATCCTAACGTGTGTCTCCCTTGATATCTGGAAATGCTTTACTTAGCACTTCCTGACACCTACTGTCCTGTGCCCAAGGCCTGAGTTCAGGGACTCAGTACAGACAGGACTTAGCAGGGTGCCTGAAAAGGAGTGGCTACTCAAGTGTGTCATCTGGAAACACCATAATCACCTGTTCTAGAAAGTATCTCCTAAGTCCAGCCTGTGTTATGAAAGGCAGAGACTCCATAGGTCTGCATCCATAGGTCTCTCGCCCAGTAAACGTTCACTGGATAAAAACTGCACTGCACTGCTAGTCTCACATCCTGACACAGAGCTTCTGTTTTGAGTACAAAAGTGTTATTTAAGGTATTTGTAATTATAAATATTAATAACAATATTTCCAGACACAATGGGGCAGCTCTTTCAAAATTTAATGAAAATATTTATTCACTTTTAAAATCAAGCATTCAAATTTATGTACTAATTTATAATTCAGTCCTTAATAACCAGCACTTAAAAAAAACCCAGTATTTTTCAAAGCTAAACTGACCAGAAAGCACACCCAATTTCCTTACCCAGTCTGCATTTTTCAGGTCCTCCAGATCCGTGCTAGATTCATCAGTCTTTTCCATTTCTTGAATCTTCTTAAGATTCTAGCGGTTAAAATAAAATTTAAAAAAATCAATCATAAAAATTATATTAAGCTTTCTTATAAGCAAATTACAACTCTAAAAGTTCTCTTCAGAGAAAATGTAGACAGACGTATCAATGAAGAAGACAGTTCATTAAATCTCAAGGATAATTATTTCCTTTTTTTCTTTAATTTTTTTTTTAACTTACACTCTCTTCTTGACTACTGAAACTCTTCCTAAAAACAGCTCTGCATTTTACCGGCTAGGGAAGCAGTCTCCAGCCTGGCCATTCCACACTGCCTCTCTTCCACTGCCCACTCCTTTTCTGCAGACGTCAGTTCAACTGAAACTACTAATTCTCCACACAGAACTTCCTTTCTTCCCTTTTATTACAAAACCTCTTTTCATCTATGGGCTCTTAGCTTCACGTTAGGTTCACACCTGTCTGTGGCTCCCCTAGGCTTCCTGAGGCAGAGTTAAGAAGAACTTTGGAACTTTGGGATGCTTGGCATGCATTTGTGATGGTTAATCTTGATTGTCAGCTTGACAGGATTTAGAATCACCATGGAAATAAATCTCTGGGTGTGTCTTAGAGTGATTTTTAAAAATTGGGTTACTTGAGGTGGAAAGACCCAGTTTAAATGTGGATGATACCATTCTACACGCTGGTGATGGAAACTGAATAAAAGGGAGAGAAGCAGCATCCCCACCACTGCTTCCTGGGGATGACACGTGAACAGCTCTGCCTCATGCTCCTGCTGCCGTGCCTCCCTGCCAGCCAACACACACACACACACACACACACACACCTTTAAACGCTGAGTAGAAACAGTATGATGAAATGTGATTTTTTTATATTTAGGAAGTATAGGGAATTATGCTTAGGTCTCTTTTCTGTGCCCAGTAGTGTGTCAATAATTTAATGTGTCACTTCCTTTAATACTTACAGTAGAGGAGTGGGTAGTGATACTTCCATTTTATAGGTGAACAGAAGACCCAGGTTGGGTAACTTTGACAAAGCCACAATCACATTTCATTATACCATACAATATGATTACTAACTTGTCTTTGCAAAAAAATGTCATGACCTTACATCAAAATCTGAACAGGAATTATTATTATAAAACCAGGATTCCTCATTGTCTATCATTTAAGATGTACCAACCTGGTAAACAGTATTTATAATATTCAATATTCAAAATCCCTGTGGGTTTTTTTTGCTAGAAGTTAGATTTAAAAAAAAAAACACTGATGATTCAATACTATAGTCTGAAGTGCACACTCTCCATGAAGTATCAGAATCACAGCTGAGTGGGGAGGAACCACACACAGGCAGAAACCCTTACTGGTTTTCCCAGATGTTATTGAAGGTCTACGCAAAAAGGATTTAATGCCTGAGAGTATATACTATTCTATTGATTGAAAGAGTCTTCCGGGTTCTTAAATTACAATGGTAGAAGAAAATGGGTTGAGGAGAAGAACTGCTTCTGGGCAGCCTGGGACCACAGCTTCCAGACTAAGAGTCTAGGGAAACAGCACTGTCCAGCCTACAGAGCTGGAAGGAGCCTAATTCCTGCTGTTCCAGGCCATTCCAGATTTGCAGCACTGCTCTGAGGGCTCCATCTGTGTCCAATGCTCACCGCTGATAGATCTTTCTCAACGGGCCACCCTGACCACACCCTAAGCCCCGCCCCTCACCTCTAGCACTTAACCTAGTCTACACTGTTTCCAAAGAGCACCCTGACCTTAAAAGTCTCTAGGATAGACTGGGGTTTGTATTCTGTTCACCTCCTATAATAAGAGCAGCATGTTTAAAGGTTTATTTTATTCAGTAGTAGGATTCTCAAATATGTAGAACAGTGCTTTGTACAAGGTTGGCACGTAGTAATTATTCTATAAATAAAGACACCTTATATCATATATTAGTGCTTAAATTTCTTTTTTTTTTTTTTTTTTGTTTTTGTTTTTT